>NC_045453.1:34688333-34695916 GCF_002776525.5 Piliocolobus tephrosceles
GGTGCTCAGTCCTTCCAGGAGGTGCTCAGTCCTTCCAGGGGGTGCTCAGTCCTTCCAGGGAGTGCTCAGTCATTCCAAGAGGTGCTCATTCTTTCCAGGAAGTGCTCAGTCCTTCCAGGGGGTGTTCAGTCCTTCCTGGGGGTGCTCAGTCCTTCCATGAGGTGCTCATTCTTTCCAGGAAGTGCTCAGTCCTTTCAGGAGGTGCTCAGTCCTTCCAGGAGGTGCTCAGTCCTTCCAGGGGGTGTTCAGTCCTTCCTGGGGATGCTCAGTCCTTCTAGGAGGTGCGCAGCACTGTCCCACTGTGGTTCAAAGCTGTGTTTCCTTGATGATGAATGGCGCTGAGCATCTGTGTGTGTGCTCATTTGCCGTCTCTACTTTTTTGGGGAAGTCTGTTCCAATCCCTTGTCTCATAGGAATGTTCTTCTCTATATTTGGCTACACAGTTGCCATTCTGGTGCTATTTCTTTACTGTTGTGTCCATTTGATACAACTTTCCTTCTGCTTACAGAGTTTACTTTAACCTTACTTAACATGTTGAGGATGTTGAGGCAAGAGAATAGGGAATTGGGGTAACCAAGGGTTAAGGCAGAAGCAAAAGAGCAGCAGGCTCCGCCAGTTCCAGGCAAAACTCGGCAGCGCACAAGCCGCATCCCACCCTGGGATGACAAGACAGAAGCCTCCACGTCAGCCTCTGATTGGCCACAGATCAATCCTTCAGAGGGTATAACCAATGGGAGGCCTCTAAAGGGCGCCTGGGGGTGTTACCAAATATTTGCGCTTTACAAAAACCCTGGGGAGCATTGCAATGCGGGGATGGTGTCTTGAGCCACTTGCTCGAGCCCACTCCCACTCTGCGGAATGTACTTCCGCCTCAATGTAGCTGTGCTTTCAACTCAGCAAAACAGAAACCATGTTCCAAATATGCACAATGCTAAGAACCAACAGGAACGCGCATGACCTGCCACTGCAATCGCACGTATGATTGGTTATCCGGGGCCAAAAGGCCATTCTCAGTAAGACTTTATATATGTGTCTGCTTTATATATATATATGTGTGTCTGCTTTTTATAATCGCTCCATATATTGTGTTATCAGACAAGATAGTTATTTAAGAAATGGGAATCGCAGAAATGACTGCAGTGCAGCAGTAATTATGGTGCACTTTTTTGCTATTTAAGTTGGCTAGTTCTCCACGTTCCTGAAACAATTTTTTTTTTGTTTTTGTTTTTGTTTTTGTTTTTGTTTTTGTTTTTGTTTTTTGAGACGGAGTCTCACTCTGTGGCCCAGGTTGGAGTGCAGTGGCCGGATCTCAGCTCACTGCAAGCTCCGCCTCCCGGGTTTACGCCATTCTCCTGCCTCAGCCTCCCGAGTAGCTGGGACTACAGGCGCCCGCCACCTCGCCCGGCTAGTTTTTTGTATTTTTCAGTAGAGACGGGGTTTCACCAGGTTAGCCAGGATGGTCTCGATCTCCTGACCTTGTGATCCGCCTGTCTCGGCCTCCCAAAGTGCTGGGATTACAGGCTTGAGCCACCGCGCCCGCCTGAAACAATTTTTAGAGTTTTTTGTTTGTTTGTTTGTAGTAGAAAATGCAGGCAGTGTTTTCACAAAAGTAAATGTACAGTGATTGGAAATACAATAAATGAAGGCAATGCATAGCCTTCCAGTAAAAATTTTAAAAACAAATAAATAAAAATCTGTGCTTTCATTACCCCGTTCTTTCCTTGCTTGTCTTTCATTGCTTCGTTCTTTTGTTGCTTTGGTTGTGCATTTTGTTCAATTCTTTGTTCAACACACCAAGAACCTGGACAACCCACAGTCAAGACATCCTACCTGGTAACCATGGGACATCACTTTAACATTTCCGGGGACGCATCTGATGGTGATGAACTCTTTCAACTTTTGTGCTCCTGAAAAACTAATTTCACCTTTTCTAAAGAAAAAAATGTTTTCATTGGGTAAACAACTTTAAATTGGCTGGGCACGGTGGCTCACGCCTATAATCCCAGCACTTTGGGAAGCCAAGGCAGGTGGATCACCTGAGGTCAGGAGTTCAAGACCAACCTGGCTAACATGGCAAAATCCTGTCTTTACTAAAAATTAACTGAGCGTGGTGGCACATGCCTGTGATCCCAGCTACTCAGGAGGCTGAGGCATGAGAATCGTTTGAACCCAGGAGGCGGAGGTTACAGTGAGCCAAGATCGCACACCTTTGCACTCCAGCCTGGATGACAGAGTGAGAGGGAAGCAACTGGGGGCTGGGCTAAAGGAGGCTTTGGCTGAGCCCCTCCGTGCCCAGGGTACAAGTGTCAGGACAGTACACAGGGACTTGCCTTAGGAAAGTCCACCCAGCCAGATGCACGACTTGCATGAAGATCAGAAAGTTTACTGAGGCACGGGAAGACTTCTTCTGGAGATGGAAAGGAGACAAGGGCCCTGGACCACACTCTTCTCAGCGATGGCCTGGAAGCCTCAGCCTGTGCAGAAAGAAAGAAGAAATAAAAGATGTAAGTGTTGGAAGGGAAAAAAATAAAGCTGTGGTTGTTCATGGATGACACAGCTGCATACAGAGGAATGCCTCAAGAATAGATAAACAACCTGTTAGAATTAATCAGTGGAGTTATGAGGTCACTGGGGACAAGGTCAACATACCCAAAAAAAATCCATCAAGTGCTTGTAGACTAGCACAGAACACAAATTTTAAAATTACATGCCATTTACAACAGTATCTGTATTAGTCCATTTTCATACTGCTACGAAGAAATATCCAAGATGGGTAATTTATGAAGAAAAAGAGGTTTAATGGACTCACAGTTCCACTTGGCTGAAGACGCCTCACAGTCATGGTGGAAGGTGGAGGAGAAGCAAAGTCATGTCCTACAGGGCGGCAGGTAAGAGCGCGTGTGCAGGGAAACTGCCCTTTATAAAACCATCAGATCTCGTGAGACTTATTCACTATCACAAGAACAGCACGGGAAAAGCCCGCCCCCATGATTAAGGTACCTCCCACCAGGTCCCTCCCACAACACAAGCTGATTATGGGAGCTGCAATTCAAGATGAGATTTGGGTAGGGACACAACCAAATCATATCAGCATCCAAATATTCAGAAATAAATCTAACTGGAGATGTGAAAGACCTCCACCTGCAAACTACACAGTGAAATTAAACACATAAGTAAATGGTTATGCCATATTCCTGGATTAGAAAATTCAATAATGTAAAATGTCAGTTCTCCCCAAATCAATTTTTAGATTCAATGCAATCCCAGTAAAATTCCAAGTTGAGTTTGTTTGGGGTGGTTTTGTTTGTTTGTTTGAAGACAGGGTCTTGTTCTCAAGACCTTACATCCTGGACAGGGTCCACCTAGGCTGGAGTACAGTGGCATGATCACAGCTCACTGCAACCTTGAATTCCTGGGCTCAGGTGATCCCACCTCAGCCTCCTGAGTAGCTGGGACTACAGGCACGCACAAAAATTTTTGTATTTTTTATATAGACAGGGTCTTGCCTTGTTGCCCAGACTGGTCTCAAACTGCCAGGCTCGAGCGATCCTCCCACCTCAGCCTCCCGAAGTGCTGGGATTACAGGCATGAGCCACCACAATAGGCCAAGTTTTTGTTGTTGTTTTTTGTTTTGTTTTGTTTTGTTTTTTTAAACTGAGCTGAGAAACTTCAAGTCACGGCTGGAGAAGAGTCAAGATGGGTCCGGTTTCACCTGACCCCCACATAGCCTCCTTGGCTTTAGGAAGGGCAGGGGTCCTTTCTCAGGCACTGGTGGCTGTGCTTTAAGCTGCTGTGGTGGAGGCTGAGCCAGTCTCCCACCCACCTGGCTACCAGGAAGCCCCGAGTCTATCCCTGCAGTCCCTCCTCCTGGGAGCTGCTGACCAATCTAGGGTGTCCCCGCCTGTTTTGCTTTCTGGGAAGAGTCTCTTCTCTGAGAAGCAAGACCTCCTAGAGATGCGGTCGATGCTGGCTCCGCCTGCCCTGCCCTGCCCTGCCTGCACACCATTCCCGGTGTCACCACCCCAGGCGACTGCAGGACCCTGGATGCCCTGAGGTCCGGGAAGGTGGGAGGTCCCTGAGTCTTTTACTCCCTGGAGATGAACCTTTGTGGGGTTCTCAGGCCTGCTTCCTCCTGGGCCCCTTTTTCCTTTTTTCTTCTACTTGGGGGTTGTGGTGCCAAATGCCTCTTAGGTTCCAACGTCTGGTGCCGTCTCAGGAGTTCCAATGGCAGCCACCCGACGTGCAGGGACTGTAACAGGTTTGTGACCCCTGCCCTCCCCGCACGGCCTGGCACATCCGCAGCCCTCCCGCGAGTCAGCCTGGGTGACTGCGACTGCTCTGGGCTCTAAACCCAGGGGTATGGGCCAGGCGTCTGCCTGGGGAGGTGTGGACAGACGCAGGCAGGGTGGGAGGAGGCAGATGTGTCCCCCACGAAGGACGCGGGGCGCACGGGGCCTCCAGTCCCCGGCACCCTCCACCCCGAGCCCACGTCCCCACACGTGCCGCGCCGCGCCCCGCCTCCCCAGCCTCCTGGGCCCCCAGCCGCCCTCGCGTGCTTCCCAACTGCCCTCCACCGTGCACCCGGCATCCCAGGCCCAGGTGCCCCGCCCCGGGCCTTACCCATGGAGTGGAGCCTGCTCTCCTCCCCGGACCCCTGCGCCTGGCTCCTCCTTGGCTCTCACGAGGCACAGCCTGTGTCCGCCCCAGCCCGCCGCGAACTCGCGCTGCAAGCTGCCGCCTCGGCCCTGCCCCCGGCCCCGCCCCCAGCCCTCTGGCCCCGCCCCCGACCCTCTGGCCCCGCCCCTCCCTGGCCCGCCACCCCGCGGGGCGGCCGCGTGTTTTCTGTTCCCGTCTCTGCGGCCAGGTGGGGGCGAGTGCTCTGAGGTCAACCCTCGGCCACCTGGGAGCTGAGTGGTGCTGCCACTGTCCCCATTTCAGAGATGAGGAAACTGAGGCTCACAGGGCAAAGGGCCTTCTGCGTCCGCAGAAGGGCCCGAGCCCAACTCTTCGTGGAGGAACAGGGAGGCCTGGACCAGCCCCTTCCCGAACGCAGCAAGTGGTGCTCTGAGGAGGGGGTGCGGGGACCCCTTCCCTCTGGGGCCCTTAGGAGGGGCGGGCCTCAGTCCTGGGATGTGGCCCCAATCCAGCCACCCTCAAGCCCCCCAGGAGTCTCAGCGCCTCCCCATGCACCCGAGTGTCCAAAAGCCTCCGACATCCCCTCTAGCGGGAGCGCTCCCCAGTCTCTCTGGCCAGGGTCCCCAGCACCAAGGAAGAGGGCGGCAGCAAGCACTGGGTGGGTCGGCTTTCCAGCGCCTGGCTTGCAATGTTGGGCTCTCCCTCCATCCTCAGCTCCTGGGAGCTCATTCTCATGGCTGGCTGGGTCCACCTCAGCCTGGAATGAGTGTGTGGCATTCTTATGGCCCCCTACCCCCAACCATGAAAACAGACCCAGTGCCAGTCTTCAGGCACAGCTGGATCCCAGTGCCAGTCTTCAGGCACAGCTGGATCTAGGCGCTCCGGGAATGCCATCAAGGCTGGCTCTTCACTTGGCCTCTGTGTTGGTCTCAGCCACACTCTGCCCTGCAGTGGCCAAGGTGGTGGTCCTTGGGCAACTGAGCTGACGTCGTGCCAGCCCCCAAACATGAAATGTCCTTCTGTGGAATTCCTGCAACATGTCTGGGTGAGACGGGACTGGCCAGGCTGGGGTCACGGCCATCCCTCAGCCTGTGTCAGTGACCATGACAGGCCAGGCCACATGACCCACCCCCCTGGGTCCACCCCGAGCAGGTAGGATGGGCTCTGCGGGCCCTATGTGCCCGTGCACAGAGCTGTGCTGGGAGACACAGGGCCCCCTCAGTCATCACATGGTGTTTCTCATAAGCTTCTGAGGCGGCCCAGGGACCAACAGGGCTCCAATGTGGCCAAGAAGTCCGGAGTTACCCAGCGGGCTGCTGGTGAGGGGAGTACTCAAGACGGAGGTGGAGGGCTTCCTGGAGCTGGTGGCATTTGAGAGGACACAGGGGAAGAGCAGCACAGAGTGGAAGGCCCTGCAGGAGAATTCGGGGGACTCTGGCAGCCCAGCAAGCTCCAGCTCCTAGGATCCTAGGATGCTTGTTGGGGAAACAATATTGTACACAGTGGCTCCCCCAGCACCATCCAACCTGTCACCTCCCTGCACCCCTGCCCCCCCCCCCCCGCTTTCACCCCTCCCCCCTCCCTGTAACCCCTCCCCCTCCCTGCACCTTCCTTCCCCCTCCCCACTGGCCCACCCTCACCTCTGCTTCTCCCATTTGGCACTTTCCATGTTCCTGTCTCCACACGGTAACGCCGTCTTTTTGTTTTTCATTCATTTATTTTTGCAGCGTTATTGAGATAGAGCTGATGTATGGTAACCTGCATATATTTGTAGTGTGCAGTGTGAAAAGTTTCGACACTACACACCTGTGAAACCATCACAGTCAAGATAACTCTCCATCACCCAAGTTTCCCCATGCCCTTGGCAGGCTTCTCCCACCCCATCTGCGAAGAAGCCCAGGAGCCTTTTCTCACTCCCATCACTGCACTGCCCAGCATCTCGCACGGGTGGAAGCTGCTGGTTCCTGCTGTCGCAGAGCGTTCGGCTGCGGGGTAAAATAAAGCCGCTGTGAATCTTGTACAGGCTTTGCTGGACACCTGTGTTCATTTCTCCAGGAGCAGCAGAGACACGTTTAACCCCTTAAGAAACTGCCAGAAGGGTGTGAACCACCATCCACACTCCAGCACCTCCAGGAGTTCCGCACCCTCCCAACACTTGACCTGGTCCCATCCTCACGAGTGTGTTCCTGGTATTTTGTTGTGTTTTTAATTTCTAAATAAGCTCAGGAAACATGATTCTCAACATCCTCCTCAGACACACCCAGAAAGAAGCCGCCTCTCTTCTGCTCACACCTGAGGGCTCTCCTGTCCACCTGCGCCCTTCCCCAGCAGCCTTTTCCACCTCAAGCCTCTACTCAGGCCCTTCGCCAGTCAGGAGGCTCCCCAGGGTCCGGCCCCTGCAGCCCCTGGAAAGGCTCCCATGCCTGAGAGGCACTCACAGCACTTGGTGAGTAAGAACATTGAGAAAAGACAGATATACGCGTGCCCATCCTTCTCAAAAACAGAAATCCTAGCAGTTAGGACTTAACAGCCTGACAAGCAGCTGGCTGCGTTTCTAACAAGGAGTGTGATCTGTCTCCCAAGCAAGTCTTGACGGTGCTCCGGGAAGCTCCCATTCGACCTTCCCGGTGAGCGCAGCGTCACAGGGACTGTGCCCAGTCCGGCTTTGTGTCATCGCTCTGCTGCGCATAGCCAGCCCCGCCAGGCAGGGGGCTTCGGAAGGCTGCGTAGGGACTGGGGTCTTTCGAATTGTATAACCACCATTGTGAGATCAGGCACTGGTTGAGCACTTGCCGTATGCATAGCACTGAGGACACAGGAGGCCCTGATGGGTCCCCGAAGCTACTCAGACCAATGAAAGCCGAGAGCAGCACAGACGCCACTGCCTCTGCGGCCCCAGGCAGGCAGTGCCCTGAGCGCAGGGTCAGGTGAAGGCTCAGTGGACCTTA
>NC_045453.1:34696016-34770725 GCF_002776525.5 Piliocolobus tephrosceles
TTTTTGAGATGGAGTCTCGCTCTGTCGCCCAAGCTGGAGTGCAGTAGCACGATCTCAGCTCACTGCAACCTCCGCCTCCTGGGCTCAAGTGATTCTCCTGCCTCAGCCTCCCGAGGAGCTGGGACTACAGGAGCGCACCACCACGCTTGGCTAATTCTTTATATTTTAGGAGAGACGGGGTTTCACCATGTTGGCCAGGATGGTCTCAATCTCCTGACCTCAGGTGATCCGCCCACCTCGGCCTCCCAAAGTGCTGGGATTACAGGCGTGAGCCACCACATCCGCCTGGACTTTTTCTTTTTTAGATAAAATTACACTTGAAATTGATTTGTAGACCTAGTATTAAAAAGATTTTTTAAAATTACATTTGGAAGCCACCGTCTGATAGAAGGGAAAATGCCAGCAACTGACTGTGGAGAACCACCAGATTTGTAGTCAGAGCAGCATTCGAAAAACGATGACAACTTCTTGGGCACTTAGCCCACCATTGGGGCCATTTACATGCCTGAGTCCTTTAGTGCCAGATCCCTAGTGCGGGGCCAGGTGACCCACCTAGGTGGGGCCCAAGCCTTTCCCGGTGCTTAACTCAAGTGCCCTTACATTGGCTGAAATACACAGATCTTACCTGTCAGCTTAGCATTTCACATTGGCACACACCTGTGTGACCCCCATGATGATCGAATCAGAACATTTTCATCACCCCAGAGGGCCCTGGCGCCTCTTCCTGACAGTCTCCTCACCGGAGGCCCACGCCCTGCTTCTACCCACATGTGAACTTCCATCAGGTGGAATCAGAATGCACAGGCTTCTGTGTTTGGCCTCTTCCAGTCAGCGTAGTTCTTCTGAGATTCAACTACGTCACTGAGCATATCAGTAGTTCGTTCCTTTTTATTCCTGAGACACGTTTCACTGACTAAATATGCCTCCATTTGGCTCTCCATTCACCTGCTGATGGGCACTGGGGCTGCTTCCATCTGAAGCATCAATGAATACAGCCACTGTGAACATTCTTATATGACTTTTTGGTGGCCAAAGGAACTCATTCTCAAGTAGATGCTTAGGAGTGGAACTGCTGGTCACAGGATAGATGCACATTCAGCTTCGTCACTGTGTCACACACCGAGTAGACGTGCATTCAGCTTCCTGCGTCACGCACTGGATACACATGCATTTGGCTTCCTGCGTCACACATCACGCCACCACTGGATGGCAGTCTTTCAGATTCAAGCCCTGAGGGTGGGCACACAGTGGAGTCTCCCTGTGGTCTCTATTTGCATTTCTCTGATGACCAGTAACGGTGAGCACCTTTTCAGTTGCTTATTCGCCACTTGTCTATCTTTTCTAAAGCACCTGTTCAAGTGTCTTGCACATTTGTTATTGTATTGTCTTTTTATCACTGAGTTGTGGAATTCTTTATTCCTTTGTCAGGTATAAATATTGCAAATATTTCTCCAAGTCTGTGGCTTGCCTTTTTACTTTATATACCTTTTTTAACATTCTGAAGAGAAATTTACTTTCCATTTTTTCTCCGTAATAGAGCAAAACAATAAAGAAAAAAATATAGGTGAGTATCTAAACTTTTTCAGAAACAATGTATTTCACAGAGTAAAAATTGAATAGACACTTTTTTCCCACTGTGTTCATGAAATCTAAATGATAGATTGTGGAATTCATAAGTGTCGCAAATAAGCCAGTCTAAAGAAAATCTCCTGTGCGTATGACATCCCATCCACATCCCATACTACATCCTGTACCACGGACCATAACATGCGATTGCCAAAAAGCAAAGGTTCCACCGTGACCTTGAATTAAACACTGACCAACCGCCAAGGGCATCTTGATGAGCAAAAAGCTGTAGCTTTGAGGCCCAATTTATCCATTCTTCTTCAGGATCTGTGCCTTCTACATCCTTAGAAATCCTTGCCCACTCCCAGTCATGAAGACCTCTGATGCTTTCCAGGTCTCTGTCCACCTCAAGTTCACGTTTACGTACAGTGTGAAGATGGACTCCAGGCTCACATTCCCCCATAGGGCACAGAACTGCACCAGGGCCTTCAGCCACGCCTGTCTTTGCTCCGACGACACGCCGTCCTGATTGCTGTCACTTCAGAGGAAGTCTTGAAGTGTGGGAGGGTCAAGTGCTCCATTCTGTTCTAGGCTGTCTTGGCTACTTAAGTCCTCTGCATTTCTATATACATTTGTGGAATCAGATTGTCAGTTTCTAGGAAAATCCTGCTGGGATTTGGTTGAGCTGGCATTGCTTCTGTTTCTCAGTTCGGACAGACTTGCTGTCTTTAGCAACAGTGAGTCTTCCCCACCAGCACTGTGGTGTTGGCCTCCGCTGAGGGCTTCGATTTCTCAGTTCCAGTGTAAGGATCTCATACATCTTTCATTCAGTGTATACCTAGACATATGTTCTCTGTGCTATTGTTGACAGCACGTTTTTAACCTGGTTGTTCGTTGCGAGTACACGGAACTACAGACGCCTCCAGCTACCGGCCTTGCCTCCGGCCCTCTTTCGGAGTTCACGCACCATGCTCAGTGTTGTGTTTGTAGGTTCGCCTGGACTTCCGAGACATACAGTCGTGTCACCTCTAAATTTTTTGTTCACCTTCTTCCTCTCCACACTTGGTGCCTCTTTTTCTTGCCTTTTTGCCCAACTGGAGCTGCCTGTATGTGGGGAGCGGAGGCAGCAAGAGCGGCCGTCCCGGTCATGTTCACATCAGGCTGCTCGTGCCCCAGGTCTGTGCAAACACCCAGATCAGACTGATGGCAGCCAGCAAGCCCGTGATGAGATGCAAAACAGCAGCTACGAGTCTTAAGAACAGAATACAACAAACGCGCCTGCGGACCCGGTCTTGTGGCAGTGCCTGGCTGAGGGGAATCTCTAAGCCTCAAGTCACCGTGACCGCCCCATGCAGACTGACCGAACCAACATGAAGAGCAGAAGAGCTGGAATGAAATCAATCATACTCGCAGAAATTCAAGTGCAACTGCCCTTTGTACCTGATTAAACTAACTTATTTCAGGCCAAGAACTTCGTGAAAGGCAGGTATGGGTCATGGATGGAAAGCACAGGCATGACCCATCAGTGAATGACCCTGGCACAGTCTGCAGTAGAAAGCTGGAGAGCGCGCCCACCAGTGCTTCCTGCCGAGACTCAGTGTGGCCGCAAGTGTCCAGGGTGAATTGTTTCCTCCTTAAAAAAGATACGGAGGACTCCTTACCCCTGGTCCTCAGAATGGGACTCCACCTGGAGTTAGGGTCTTTACACAGGTGCTCCAGTCAGAATGAGGTTGTTTGGGAGGCCCTGATCCAACAGGGCTGGGGGTCCTGACAGCGAGGGGAAGCTGGACCCAGAGACTGACACACACAAGGGAGAAGCTGTGGAAAGGCGGAGGCAGAGATCGGGAGTTGTGTCTAAGCCAAGGAACCCAAAGGTGCCAGCAGCTGTCAGAAGCTGGGAGAGCAGACCCTTCCCCAGAGCCTGGGGAGAAACCCACCCTGCTGGCACCTGTGGCCCCCGGAGCTATGGGACGATCCGTGGTCCTTTGTCATGGCAGCCCCAGTGGGGCAGTGCAACAGGTGTGGGAACAGGGGCAGTGTCTCCAGCAGCACTTGTAAGTCAACCTGTATTATCGCTGTGGGTCCGTCACACCAGGTGGAGTGAATGTCACGGCAGGGGACTGACTCCAGTCCATCAGAGACCACTCCCAAAGGCTCTCCAAGGTGCTCAAAGGCAGGGAGCGGTGCGGTACACACTGGCGCTGAGCCTCTGAGGGCCCAGCAGCAGCTGCAACCTGTCAGGGCCAACCTGTACCACAAACTGCCCTGGAGACGCCTTCTCTCGCCACAGGAGGTCTGCGTCAGGGCTGGGGCCCTCTGGGCACCTCAGCTGGGCTCGCCGGGTGCGTTTCTGTGTGCATCCCCCCGTGCTGGGCCTCCCCCCGCCCCTCCTAGCTGTGCCCAGCTCATCTCCACCTGCGAGTGCAGAAGGTGTCAGCGCAGCCTCCAGCCCCCAGACTCCACGCACAGGGCGGCTCAGCCTCTGCCCTCACAGAGAAAGTTCTTTCTCCCAGCTCTGCTGGGCTCAGCTACAGATTCCAACAGGTGGCTCAGAAACCAGCACCTCAGCAGAGCCAGAGTGCAATCGGGCAGCAGAGAAAACTGGGGAAAAATAGGCAAAACAAATACAGATAAATTTGTTTTTAATAAAGGAGTTAATTTTCTTTCAATCCTATATAAAACAATAGCAATTAAAAACTTCATTTTTGAAAGTAAAATATTTACATATGAACAAGTAACTGTGCAAAATTTACATGAAAAAATGGAAAGACAGGGATTTCCTAAAAGACAAAATAAAAGGTGTAACAGTTCTCAGGTGTTGATAAAAAATACTGATCAGCGTTCAGTTCACACGCGCTTGAATTAAAGTCTAATGTGAGAATTCACACGGAGAAAGCCGGAGTATTTACAGTCATAAAAGTACTATCAATAGACAATTTCATACAATAACCTCTGAAAATAGAAAGAACCAATTAGTATATTTGTAATAAAAAAATAGGTACAAAGAAGGGGCTTTGCTCTGGACGTCTGTGAAGTCGGCCCAAGGCTTGCATACAGTCTCTTAGCAAAATAATTCTAGTTTACACATAGCCATTTCTATGTCATGTGCCAAAAGTTATGTACAATTACTGACAAAATACACCAACCATTTTTCAACACTTGATTCACACCGAGAAACAGTCTTTTGATGATTCTTCTCAACTTTGATTTTATTTAATCTAGGTTTTCACTTTTAGCTAAAAAACACAGTGCAAGTAAAATATATTTATGCTGAAAAGGTTTTCATCTCTTTTAACTTTACAGCTTTACAAACTATAGCAAATAAAATGCATTTGTACAGATGCTGACCACACATTCAGAAGGAGCCCACCTTTGCCGGGCTCTGCCTCTACCAAGCAGAAATGCGGTTACACTCCGAGGTGGGGAGCTGCGATGAACTGTGTATTCCTCCAGGATTCTCAGGGGCGGCGAGAGGACGGGAGTGGAGGGGAGGGCTGGGGGGGGAGGGGGGGGAGGACAGGGGAGAGGGGGGGGGGGGAGGGGAAGGAAGATAAATAGTCTAAAAAATCAGTTTGCTTTGCTAACTGACTATTACAAAAATAAAATAAACAAAATGAGGTCATCGGCTGTAGACATACACCTACACAGTAAGTTAGGTAGAACTAAACCAAAATGCACAAATAGTGCAGAAACTGCTATGAGTTGACAGAGGGCAGCTAATTATTTGCTAACGATTCCATCAGTCTTTATATATGGCTTGTTTGGCAAGAAGGCCACTCAATCAAGATGAGTTAAGATTTAATTGTCCTTTAAGAGTATCCACAGGCCTTTGTGTTCTCTCTGTTACAGAAACGTATTTTCTTTCACACTGAAGAGTTGATTTAGAAACAGGAATATAAAACTGTTCCATCGTAAAGAGGTGGCTGTTTTTTAAACAATATCCCATTTGCTTGTTACAAAAAGGCGTAATCTGCAAATATATAAAAAGTCCCCAGGCGTCCTCCTGTGTCACTTAAGGAATGCTTTGTAGAGCAGCAGTGAATGGCTTGTCTCACGTTCATTTTCTAAACAAAATATGAGGTCCCTGAGGTTGACCCGCGTGATTCTTTGCCGCGTGAACTGTCTGGGGGCTCCGACCCCCGAGCTGCCTGGGACCACCGAGCCGGGGCCCGACCCCTGGTGACAAAAACGGAGAAGACAGGGTGTTAGTGGGGCCCAGAGTGGGGCTTGAAATGGGGGCCTGTGTGTCTGAACCAAGTACCCCGATTCCAGGGGAGGCCAGGCCTGGCACGGGCTCCCTCCGGTAGGCCCACAGCTGGAGCTGAGGTGCTGTCCAGGGTCCTGCCAGGGCAGGGGCAAGGGCAGGAGGCCCCATGCTGTGCCTTCAGGACAGGGCACACTCAGACACTGCCCAATGCCCCACAGTGCTCAGACCTGCTCCTGGGGCTGAGGATGGACCAGGGGGTGGCACCCATCCAAGGCAAATGGCTGAGTGGTCCCAGGGCCACCCTCCATGTGACCACAGCTGGACTGCGTGTTGACTCAGCTGGGGTACAAAAGCCACACTGGGTCCCTGTGTGTCATCCTGCTTGGCCGCTGCATTCCTGCACTGGGAGGGCTGGGCTCGGCTAGGACTGGGCATGCTGGGTCAGCTGCGAAGGCTGGGTTGCTCAGTGGCTCCCACTGTGATCCCTGGGCCTCTGGCTGGGCCCTGGCTGCACAGACCCTGCCTCCGTCAGCCCCTCCAGGTGACCAGGCGTCTCCCGAGCTGCCTCAGATGTGTTCCTGCTTGGAGAAGCACAGCTGCTGGGTGCCAGCTCTTGTGGAGAGCTCTGGTGGTTTCCGCTGATGACACCTGCACGACACCGCCTAGCGGGGCACACGCCGCACACACGGTATCGCCCAGCGGGGCACGAGCCACACACACACACGGCACCACCCAGCGGGCAACGCGCCACACCACTCCCAACGGCTGTGGTTTCCCCATTTGGCATGAAAACTAAGGTCTGCTCTGATGGTGAAAGCTGCTGATGTATATTTAAGTACAAAGATTACAATGCATCTTTACAGCACGTTCTCAACCAAAGTTAAGATGCTGGAAGTAGCTGATTCTGCTCTGCACGCCACTGGGAGCCCTGCCGTGAACAGCCACAGGCGACGCCTGGGCTGCCCTGATGTGGCACCCCTCATCCCGTCCTTCCTCCCGTCCCCGCTCTGCCACTTTCAGTTCAGGCTGGAAGCATGGCTGCCTTGTGTGATGGCATGCAAGTGTGACTCTGACCTACTACATTTTCTTTATTCCTGTGAGATTCAAACAGAAGAGGGCACCTGTCTCCCTTCAGACGCCCTGCACTGTGAGGGCCCTTCTTCAGATCTGCCCCGGGTCCCTCTGCTACTGAAGCCTCCGCGCGCTCCACACTAGCTCATTACAAACTGATCCTCACCTGAGGCCAGGCCTCCCAAAAGAGAACTCAGACGGGGCGAGTGACAGTTTGCAGGGTGAGGGCGGGGCTCTCCCACGCACCACCCTAACAGGCTGTGTGACCCAGTGACACCTTCTATACATTCCAGACTGTGTTTGATGCTTCTACCTTCAAAACAGTTCAGCTGCCAAAAAAGAGGACTGGGGTGAAGATGAGAGGCTCATCCCAGGTGCGCAATTTAAGGGCTGCTGAGGGTCAGAAATCAAGATATTCTAATGCCAAGTGTCAGCACCAATCAAGGGGAGGGGCGAGACCAACCAAGGGAGGGGGCGAGACGGTGCCTGCTGGAGGCTGAGGCCACTCCCAGGTCCCAGCACACTGAGAAACTGATGGCAGGCGCTGCTTCTGCGCCAAGCTCTGAAGGTGCACTATGAATGAAAAACATAACTTCTCCAGATTCTGAGTTTTATAAATACAACTAAATTTTTCTTAAATCTAAAAAAAGAAAAGAAAAATGCAAATTAACCTGATACTCCAGTTGCCTCTCTCTACACCGCACATTGCCGCCTTCTCCCCAGTCCACCTTGCCCCACGCAGGAGGGGTCCACACTCTGTCTTTCCCATAGGGTCTTTGCTCGCAGAATTCTATGTGGATTCTGGCTACCGCAGAGGGTCTGCTGCTAAACTGCTCTGAAGATGGAGTGGCGATCTCGTGGGAACCTACCCCTCACTTCTCAGGACTGGGGCTGCCACTGGCCCAAGGCCCTCTGTGCCCAACCCACACGGCAGAGGCAGCGGCTTTCCTTCCTAGGTTCATCCAAACCCCTCATGGGCTGTGCCCGTGGTGGGCGCAGCAGCCCGGTGGGGGGTGGCAATCAGAGACTGGTCAGGGAGCCTGCTGGGAGGAAAGTGCTTAGTGGGGGCTCCCAGCTCCCATGGGACACCTGAGGATGAAGTGCCTGCGGGGACCAGGGCCAAGGCACCCATGGCCACTCTAGGGGGACTGTGGCCCATGCAGGTGTGATGGCGCAAAGCAGGGCCTGGGACGACAGACAGGTCCACCAAGGCCAGCGTCGACATGGAGCCCTGGGAGCCTCGGCGTAAACAACTCCAAACACAGGGGCTTGGGGTTTTTCAGGTGCAGGCACTGGGATTAGAAAATGAGCAAGCAGGCCGGGCGCAGTGGCTCACGCCTGTAATCCCAGCACTCTGGGAGGCCGAGGCGGGCGGATCACCAGGTCAGGAGATCGAGACCATCCCGGTTAACACGTGAAACCCCATCTCTACTAAAAATGCAAAAAACTAGCCGGGCGTGGTGGCGGCGCCTGTGGTCCCAGCTCCTCCGGAGGCTGAGGCAGGAGCATGGCGGGAACCCGGGAGGCGGAGCTTGCAGTGAGCCAAGATGGCGCCGCTCACTCCAGCCTGGGCCACAGAGCCAGACTCTGTCTCAAAAAAAAAAAAAAAAGAAAATGAGCAAGCAAACTAAAATCCCCACCACCCTGGACATACCACACGAACCCTCCCTTTGCAGGTCTCCACCTCTGAAACATGGCAGACACCCCCTGCCCCGTCACAGGGCTCTTAAAGGCATCAAATTAAAGTCGGCGATCTCTCCACTGCACAAGCGCCGCAGGGACTCGGTGTCGAAGCCAAATGCAGAGTCACCATCCGTGGAACCACTTGGTGAAGGGTCTGTGCCGCCCGAACGTCAGGCCCCGTGCCATCAGCACCTGGGGGCTGTCCGGGAGCAGAGCGTCTGCTTCTGAGGTGGGAGCCCCTTGGCCCCTCCTTTACTCCGCCACGGAGCCCCAGCCGAGCAACGGGTGGAGAACGCTGTGCCCACAGCCGCCCGGGCAGCGGGTCACAATGGCTCGTTCTGCACACGCTCCAGCCAGCTCAGCCCCGAACGCGTGCAAGCCCTCTCCGTGCCTAAGCATTTAGGGGGTGTCACACATACGAGGCAAGGTCACTGGCAGCACATTTCGAAGAACAGCAGGAGTAACAAAAACACTTGGACACACAACTTAGAAAGTTAGCATCACTTCCGGGAGGCTGAAGACAACATGGCTGCCAAGCTGGCGTCTCCCAGCCTCTCTTCCAAACACAGTTTCAGCACAAGCAAGGAACACAGGTCTACACCAGCATCACTCACCGTCTGCACAGGACGAGAGCGCCTCGACTTCACAATCACTGCAAGTCGGCGCACAGTCATTACACGCCCGAGCCTGATCCCGCCAGTCCCTCCCCTGCAAGGCCGCGGTGGGGCGGGGCGGGGTGGGACAGGGGTCCGTGGGAAGTCACTGCTGAAAGGCTAAGGCACCCCAAGTCCGAGCGCCTGAGAGGTGTCCAGGAAGCTCAGCACGGACCATAGGGCAGGAACCACGGAGCACAAGACGGGAAGGGGTTGTCAAGGCAACACGGCGTGTCGTGAGAGGAGCCCTTTGGCCTCTGGGTGTTGAGGCAGAAAAGAAGGAAAAAGGGAAGTTCCGGGTGCTGCAAGAAAGGGCTGGGAGAACCGGAGGACGTTCGAGGCCCGGACTTCCCCATGCGGCCAGCAGAGGGCGCCAGGAAACCACACACCGGACAAACACCCCAAGGCCACCAGGAGGAAGGGACAGAGGCGGCCAAGCCACCCAGAGCCCAGGAGAGTCAGAGAAGAGTCAGAAAATAGGGGCTCCGCACACATCAGAAACGCACCCTGGAACAACAAGGAAACTAACAACACTCTCAATACAGGAAAATCTGCTGAAGTGTGCACGTAAGGATATGAAAATCACCTCAAATCAGAATCTCAAAAACTAGGAGGCACATTTTTATAAAAACAATACAATTACAAATACAACACCAAAAGGAAGTAAGAGTTGACTGGACTTAAGAAAGAAATGGAAGGAAGAGACAAAATTATCTCTGAAATGAATAAACTGCCAACTGTTCGAGGGAGGGGAGGCAGTGAAAATGCAGTAATGAACCCACTAGAGGCAAGAAGCCAAGAGGACGGAGCCGAGACGCAGAAAGGAGGAAAAAGGTCAGGAGAAAACAGGGCAAACGAGAGCTGGATAATCTCCCTCTCAGACGGAGTGGGACATTCACACCATGACATTCGCAAAAGACAGCAAACCCACACACGGAGGAGACACTAAACCCCACACCCACCCGAGGAGACACCAAACCCAACACCCACCCGAGAGGAGACACCAAACCCAACACCCACCCGAGAGGAGACACCAAACCCATACCCCAAAAGGAGACACCAAACCCACATCCGACCCGAGGAGACACCAAAACCAACACACTGAGAGGGCCCACTGGGTGGCGGACTCAGATGCAACCTCATACACTAGGAGCTCTCCGAGCTGACAGCAGGGCTGCCAAGGAGGAAGAGAAGAGAACCCATGAAGGGGAAGGAATCAGCCTCCATGGTTCCTCCCAGCCCCTTCCCAAGGCAAGAACAGAAAAGACTTCTGAGCCAGCCAAGCCGCCTGCACTCAGGGCCCAGAAACAGCCTCAGGAATGGGAGGAAGAGCCTCATCTACTGGGCGGGAAACTGCAGGGAAGAGACATTCTCAGGCTCCGAGTGAGGCAGAGGCAGGAGAGGGAGGCTGAGGACCAGAGTGTGCCTCCGTGGAGTCCTGTCACTAAAAGGCAGAGGAAGAAGCCATGAGAGCTCACAGATGCCGATGGCCAACAGTGGAGCTGCCAGGCCTGTGCAAACCGCTCGACTGCAGCGCGAACAATCCCGTGAGACACAGGAGACCAGGGCGTCGTCAATAGTTTAAGTACAAAAGTAACCAGGAAGACACAGATACGAACCTTCCTAAATACAAAAAAAAAAAAAAATCAATTAAAAGAGCAAAGAATAAACATCTCAGAGAAAAAGAAACACAGCAAATATTTAAAATTCAGGCCAGGCAAGGCGACCTATAATCTCAGCGCTTTGAAAAGGGAGGCCAAGGCAGGAGGATTCCCTGAGGCTGGTAGTTTAAGACCAGCCTGGGGAACATAATGAGACCCCATTCCTACAAAATATTCTAAAAATTAGTCAGGTACAGTGCTGTGTACCTGTGGTCCCAGGCTACTGGTGGGGCTGAGGCAGGAGGATCCCTCTTAAGTCCAGGAAGTCAAAGTTGCAGCGACCTATGATCATGCCACCACACTCCAGCCTTGGTGACAGTGAAACCATGTCTCAAAAGATAAATAAAAATTTACATAATGATAAAATATTATGATAGAGTCAAGACAAAACATGTCAATTATATCAATAAAGGCAAATAGGCTTAACTCATCTATTAAAAGAAAAAGATTTTCAATTCGGCTCATAAACTGAGACCAAACCATATGCTACAGAGAGACACAGAAAACAAAGTGATTCAGAAGGTGAAAGGAAAGGGAGGATCCCAGGGATTATAGGCTGGGGGACAAGAAAGACACCCAGGGTAACGGGTGTCACAAAGACAGATGATTTTCTAATGCAAAAAGTTACAGCTGCCAGTGAAGATATGACACGTGGATATTAATGCACCAAACAACACAGCAGCCCCTACCAATAAAAACGCACGAGATGTGAGGAGACACAAACATGCTAGTGGCAGTCATGGAACAGCATGCCTGCCGCAGGACAGATCAAGTGGACAAAACTAAGCCAGCAGCCGGGAGACTGAGCGACCTCATCGAGGGGCGGCTCGGGATGCCCACCTGCTCATCACGTGCCTCGGCCCTACGCACCCACAGCACATCCACAGATGCTGACTGCACCACCCAGACCAGCAAACACAAGAACTATGACAACACACGTGTCCCACATGTGAGGCTGGGAAAAAGTTGCCTCTCTCAAACGCAACAGGGGGAATTGACAAAACCTAACGAAAGTGCACACACATCAATCCCTCAACTCAGCAATCCCATCTCTCAGAACTCAGCCCCAACGGTAGGCCTCCAACAGTACGAAGACACACACGTACAAGGTTACCCTTGACAGCATCGCCTGTCACCATGTCAGTAACCTAGAGGGTGAGAAGCTACGGGACATCAGCACAATGAAGTGCCACCCAGCTGGGAAAGAGAAAGCTCTTGATGCAGTAACATGAGGGCAGTGCCTGGGAACTCCATTAGCTGCAGAGAGCAAGAGTGTCACTGACCTGTGTTGCACTGCCAGGGAAGGAAAAGATGCAGGAGCTCATCTGTTTGCATGGTAAGTGGAAACAGGATGCAAAAATGGAGGGATGGGGGCAGGGCAGGAGGGAGGGTGCAGCGGGAGGAGGGAGGGTGCAGCGGGAGGAGGGGGGGGGGGGGGGGGGGGGGGGGAGGGAGGGCATGGCAGGACGCCACTACAGGGGGCACTTCTTTCTATACTTTTTTGTATAGTTCTGACTCTCGAGACCATGGCAATACTCCACCCCTCATGAACAAAAAAATCAAACAAGATTTGGAGGAAACCAACAGGAACACAAACAGAACCACTGAACCCGAGCTGTCCTGCAGCTGAGTGACGGCCACACCGAAGGGTGGGCCGAAGTGGGGCCTGGTGGTGTGTGCCTGCAGTCCCAACTACTGGTGGGGGCTGAGGCAGGAGGATTGCTTGAGTCTGGGAGCCTCGGGCCAGCCCCGGACGCAGAGCAAGACCCCATCTCTAAAAACAAATAATAAAAATTTAAACATAAAAAGTAAAAATGAAAGGATGAGTTATAACAAAACTCGTCTATGTAACTTTGAAATGCACGATTTTGACCTGCGAGGTTAAGCAGAAGGGCTGCACAGAAATGCTACGCTCCAGGTCGTCAGCACGTTTGTTTCTCTCATGGCTTGGCAATCCCGAAGGTCCTTTAACTGTACGTTGGAACTGAACACCTCTGAATACCTAAGCACATCTACTGTGGGGATGAGAACCAGGTTCTCATGTAAGGCATGAGGGAAGGTAGAATGAGCCTATGACGTCAGACTAGACTAGATCCTGAGGCCTGAGGACAAGTGAGAAGGCCGCTATGTGCAGCACAGGTGCAGGTGCAATTTCAGACGAGGGTTTGTGTGCGTGCACATGCCCCGGTCCACCCACAGGCCTGGATGCAGGGATGCTCCAGGAGCAATGAGCACACCTGGTGCCCAGAGGCTGGTTTCTAAACACCATCCCCAACCAAAGGAAGCACCATACCCAACCAAAAGAACCAACGCCCCTCCGAGAAATCGCAGAAAATGGAAGATGTGCTGGAACATTCTGTGGTGTCATAAAGTCACCAAATCCTCTTGTCATGTCACAAGGACATGGAACCAACCTGAAGCAGCTCATGATGGCCAGAGCAGGGCTGCTCAAGCAACAAAATAAATAAACGGTAGCAGCGGCTTGTTACCTACAGAAGAAAATAAATATCCACGCTAATATAAGCAAGTAACTGAATTAACAAGTGGGGGAAATAAGGGAGAAGGGGCAGCTGTCTCTACAGAATTCCAATTAATAAATGTAAACAGAAAGACAGAAATAGAAAGTTAGCATCAGGCAGACACCACAGCAGTCTCCACTGGCAGTGCCCTTGCAAATGCCCGTGCTGGGGCTGAAGGCCTGATAAGAAATGGTATCAGCAGCCTCCAAGTGTCTCCTTGAGATACTTACTAACTACAAAGAGAAAAAGAGTAACTTGACGGTAGAGAAACCGGCCAACCCCACCTTAACCAAGCTTCAAAGTCAGCAGCACCAGCAGCCAGGCGACACCACCTGCCTCCCAATACAGTGCTCTGAGGACACGCCAGCCAGCCCGCGGCATTCTAGCTGAGATTCTACAGCCTGGACTGCATCACGAGGAGACACCAGACAAACGCAAACTAAGGAAACGTCCACCAGACAAGGACCAGCGCTCTCCAGCACATCAAGGCCAGCAAAGACCAGGAAAGACTAAGCAGCTGCCACCAAGCAGAGGACCGGAGGAGCCGAGGAGCTGAGGAGCCGCAAGGGTCCCGTGGCAGGAAAGGACGTCGGGGACACTGGTAAAAATTCACTAAGGAGAAAATACTTGCAAAAGACACATCTGATAATGGACTGTTACCCAAAATATACCAAGAACTCTTGAAACTCAACAATAAGATGCTCCACATCCTCCATCACCAGGGAAATGCAAATTAAAACAAGATGCCACCACACACCTACTAGAACGGCCAAAACCCAGAACATGGGCAGCACCGAACGCTGGTGAGGATGTGGAGAAACAGGACCCGCAGCCACGGCTGCTGTGAATGCAACATGGTGCAGCCGCTGGAAGACAGTCTGGCGGTTTCTTACAAAACTAAACGTGCTCTTACCACACGATCCAGCAACCGTGCTCCTTGGTATCTACCCAAAAGAGCTGAAAATTCATGTCCACACAAAATCCTGCGCACAGATGTTTATACCAGCTTTCTTCATAATTGCCAAAATCTGGAAGCAGCCACGATGTGCTTTAGCAGGTGAGTGGATAAAATAAACTGTGGTACATCCACACACTGGAATAGTGCTCAGTGCTGAAAAGAAATGAGCCATCAAGCCATGAAAAAACACAGAAGAGCCTCAAGTGCACATTCCTAAATGAGAGAAGCCAGCTTGAGAAGGCTGCACCATTTCAACCACAAGACATTCTGGAAAAGGCGAAACTATGGAGACAATAAGATCCGTGGACCAGGGACTGAGAGGAGGGGAGGGATGAACCGGCAGAGCACAGAGGAATTCGGGGCTGCGGAATGACTCCACGTGATATGGTGCTGGTGGAAACACGTCATTCTACAATTGTCAAAACCCACAGAACGTATACACCAAGAGCGCACCCTGATGGGAACTCTGGAAGCTGGGTGAGAAGGACATGCTGACGTGGGTTCGTGGATTCTAATAAAGGCACCACCTGGCCAGCGGGGGAGGCTGTGCACCTGCAGGGAGGAGTGTATGGGGAGTCTCTGTACTTTTTTCCCTTCCTTTTTCCATGAACCTAAAACTGCTCTAAAAAATAGTTTATTAATTTATTTAAAGTTAAATTCAGGGAAAAAAATCAAATAAGGTCTTTAGTGAACAGTATCATACCCATGCTTAACATGAGGTGAAACTGGGTGAGGGGCAGATGGAAACTCTCTGTACTATTTCTGTAACTTTCCTCTATGTGTAGAATTAATTCAAAATTCAAAGTTAAAAACAGAAGACCTACCCTTAAGAGATATCCAAAAGGAAAAAGAAAAGAACTATTGAGCATTATCTTCGATGAAGAAAGCGTCGTGTTAACTGTTACACAGATAACACACAAAGATCCCCAAAGTTTACAAAATGCAAAATTTGAACAATTGCGAAACAACTGCTCCCCAAACACGCCGGCGCCAGTCTTCATCTACTCGGCAGCGCCTTGCCTGGGTCATCCAGGTCCGGCTTTCTCGATACTCCATGTACCTCCCACCCCCACACCCTGGCCCTTCTGGTGAGTGAGGACTCACAAGCTCCCTTACTCTTCTTACAGGCTACTCCGCACATGTTAACACTCACATCCAAAATTCATCAGTGTGCCTTTCCCATCCAATCCTCCCTCCTGGCGCAGGGACTCTAGCAGGCAAAATGGTAGGTAAGTTGGTTACACTGAAGAAAAAAACAAACACACTGAATGATGGGAACTAGGTTCCTCACTGTCTGAGAACGAACTAATAGACAAGGATGGGGGGGACTGCTAAACAGAAGCCCTGGCGTGCTAGGCTAGGATCACAGTATCAACACAAACACACAGGACCCCTTGGACATGGAAAGGCCACATACTCCCCTACATGCATTTGGGTCCTGAGCTCTGGTTGCTGGCACGGCCTGGAAGCAGGGGCCCCAGCAGTCAGCACACCAAGTGCCCAGATCCTGGCCTCTCACCACCACACTCCAGTAGAGGAACCAGAGCTCCACGGGAGCTGCAGAGTGGGCAGGGGGAGTGCACGTGGCAATAAGGAATGCCACAGACAAGGGACGCGTCAGAGGATACAGACTCCAGCCACAAGAAGCCCCCACCAAGCAAGCCTAGAAATAATGAGTGCTGATCAGAGCCCACCAAACACAACAGGGCAGTGCAGGGAGGGAGGGATCCTGGCAGCCACAGCACTGCTGTGAGGGAGTGAATCCACGAGCGAACGAATAAACCAACGAGGAGGGGCGAAGCTCTGCTTCCCAGCAGAAGGCAACCAGCAGGTAACAGGAGGAGTGTCTGAAGCATCCTCACAACTGGGCACCCCAGGGTTGGCGACACAGGCAGGCGGTTAATGATACCGAGGCTGTGGTCCCAGCTGTGGTACAGCTGGCACACCTGTAATCCCAGCTACTCAGGAGGTGCGATAAGGGTGGGGCATCTGTGTGAGGTGGGAATATGTGAAATGCTAACATAGCCATGGGAATCGGCCAGCACGCCGTGGAGAAACACAGCCCACAGCAAGTGCTATGCTGGGGGTGGCAGCATCAGTGCTGAGCACCCGACCAGGAGGGCCGCTTGGTAGCCACCCAAGGTATCGGCCACACGAGCACTTAGGGTGCTGGGGATCGTGTCAGAGCAAGGATTAAAGTGTACATATTTAAAAACTACAGGAGTGCACACACACACTTGGCATAGCGGAGAGGAAGCAGGCCGCGTGATGCTCACACACCGGAGTCCGCACGGAGCTCACTGCTCTGCTCTTGCAACTTTGCTGTAGATTTGAAAACTACTTCAAACTAAAATAACAGCATTTTCAAAGTTAATCTATTCTGGAAGACGATGACAGGGGTGGCATAGTTTCTGGATCTTCCCAAAGTTCCACATAAAAGAGCAACTACACAGCAAAATCAAAAACCAGCAGACAATATTTAGAACAAAACCGATGAAGATGAACCACAAGCAGCCATCACCTGAAGGACGCTGCAGAACCAGACCCCGATGGGCCTGGACCCAGGAGCCAGCAGACTTCCTGGGAAGAGCGGCAGGTCCCTCTGAGAGCCACAGCCAAACCTAGGGCAGGGGACGACCAGAGAGGACAGCCTGGCCACTGCAAATGCCCACACTGACCTGCCAGAGCTCCTGCCGCACAGGGCCTCACGCAGGAGAGAACCTG
The DNA here is from genome assembly GCF_002776525.5 of Piliocolobus tephrosceles. Taxonomy (NCBI): domain Eukaryota; kingdom Metazoa; phylum Chordata; class Mammalia; order Primates; family Cercopithecidae; genus Piliocolobus; species Piliocolobus tephrosceles. Next base: position 34,713,059 of record NC_045453.1, read on the forward strand.
CTGGCAGTGAATCAGTACTTACTAGGACAGGGACAAGGCAGGCAAAGAAAGGTCGAGATGCTCGGGAGGTGCACAGAGCCCCAGAGCCACAGAAGCTGAGGACTCCCGTTCTTAACACCACACAAAAGTAACTGCAGAGGAGCACCACAACGTCAGCAAACGCTGCAAACCACGTGTGCTGTTACGAGTTTGAGAAACCTCAACTCACACCGAAATTCGCAACAGAAAAACATCAAGGTCAAATCCCAGACAGGTCACTATGGAAGAAAAAGAGGATAAGCAGCAGAAGCACGTCCCTACGGACCACAGAAGACCTCAGAAACACATACTGGAAACAGCAGGTAAACAGCAAATCACGCCTTAAGAGAAATGGAAGGCAAAAAGCACAAAAAATATAATTTTTTAAAAAAGAGAAAAATTAGGCCAGGCACGGTGGCTCACGCCTGTAACCCCAGCACCTTGGGAGGCTGAGACGGGCAAATTACTTGAGGTCTGGAGTTTGAGACCAGCCTGACCAACATGGTGAAACCCTGTCTCTACTAAAAATACAAAAAAAAATTAGCCCAGTGTGGTGGTGCGCACCTGTAATCCCAGCTATTCAGGAGGCTGAGGCAGAAGAATTACTTGAACCCAGGAGGCAGAGGTTGCCATGAGCTGAGAGCACACCGAGATAGAGCCACTGCACTCCAACCTGGGCGACAGCGGGAGACTCTGTCTCAAAAAATAAAAATTAAAAAAAAAAGAAGAGAGAAATTAGGCTGGACACAGTGGCTCAGCAGCATTTAGGGAGGCCGAGGTGGGAGGACTGCTTGAACCCTGGAGGTCGAGGCTGCAGTGAGCTGTGATCACACCACTGCACTCCAGCATGGGTGAAAAAGACCTTGTCTCTAAAAAAAAAAAGAAAAAGAGAGAGAGACTTTAAAAATTAAGAGACTGTAAAAAGTGCTCCAGCAGGCAAAGAAGATACAACATGTGGAAAACAGGAATCTCTGAAGAAGGAAACGAGAACAGAACAAACACAAAGGATCGTTACTGCAGATGTTCCCAAGGAGACTTGAGACCGCACGGAAAGAACACAGCCAGTACTGACACCACCACCCCAGCAGAATCAACCCCAGGACACACTCCACTGGGATGACCCGGTTTCCGAGAAAAAGGATGTCCAGGGAAGAAAAACACGTGGCCTACAAGGGAAGTAAAATGAGACTCTCATTAGATTTGGACAGCAACACTTTAGGGAGGAAATAATCCAGAGTAACGTCTTTCAACACTTCAGGAAATACAACGTGAGCCAAAAAAATAGACCTTCAGGAACAAAGGGCACAAACTCATCAGCAGGTAGGAACTTGGGAGTGGCTGTTCCCATGAAGCATTCCAAAAGAATCTAGCAGAGAATGAGATTTAGAAAAAACAAAATGACTACAGAGACACAGAGACAAATCACAGCATTAAACATGTCATGATTTATGGCACTAAAACTCAGAGGGCTAAAGGGAGCTAAATGTTTTGACAACATAAATACAGCACAAAGTAAAAAACAGAGCCAAGGGAGAAAGCACATGAATGACTTCCGGCTGTTTCCACCATCGGCAGGAGTGTCCATATTCTTATTCTCAGGCTATATCCAAAGTTAGGAGATATTTTAATTCTATTGTCTCCTACGTCCATGATAACCAGGATCTTTTTCTTCTCTCCCCTTCTCCTGCCCTCCTCCTCCAAATCCCCAGTCCCCAAGCCTTGGGGCAGCCAAGAGCCAGAATTCTTACTGTAGAAGATAAAGACGTCATTTTGAACAGCGTAACTCCTATACCTCTCTGAATTTGAACTACCTGAATTGGAAATATCCATAAAAACCCATGAGACCCTGTTTTTTTTTTTTTTTTTTTGAGATGGAGTCTCGCTCTGTCACCCAGGCTGGGGTGCAGTGGCGCCATCTCAGCTCACTGCAAGCTCCGCCTCCCGGGTTCACGCCATTCTCCTGCCTCAGCCTCCCGAGTAGCTGGGACTAACAGGCGCCCACCACTATGCCCAGCTAATTTCTTTTTGTATTTTTAGTAGAGACGGGGTTTCACCATGTTAGCCAGGATGGTCTCGATCTCCTGACTTTGTGATCTGCCCCACTTGGTCTCCCAAAGTGCTGGGATTACAGGTGTGAGCCACCGCGCCTGGCCGAGACCCTGTTTTTACATTTCCTAGCTCTGTTCGCTGAAAAGGCCACCCACCCCAGCGGCAATGACATCCCTAGTCCCAGTGAGTGGTCTTCAAACACCGTTTCCCACTAGAAGAAACCAGTTCTTGGAGAAATGACTATTTTCAGTCTGAAACAGGAAAGGTGTAAGGTGAGCCCAACGCATGTTAACGTCCAGATGGGAAAGACATCAGCCCCACGTCCCAGCGTGACTCAGGAAGCAACCTGCAGATGCTTCCACTGGCCAAGGATGGCGTAGTCTGAACTGCAACCAAAATGAGTACTGCAATAGATGGATTATGTGCAAGTCCTTGAGATTATAATGATAAAAAATAAAAACAATACACTAAAACATAAAACTACTGGTCACCCTCTGAGGATGACAACCAGTTGATTCATTATCTTCACCTGGGTATATGGAAGGAAACATGCGAGCATTTACCCTGTGTCTTCTCTATGAGCTGGACCCAAGTGGCCAAACAGTAGTGGAGGAAGAGTCTCCAAAAGAATATCCCGACGAGGAAGTGAGAAAGAACTCACAGACTAAGAGCGTCGCCATCTCCAACCTCAAGGGATTGGTGGCCCTAGGCATGAAGCATGACCAGCCACCACCCCCAGAGTGCACAGCCCAGACCTGTGTCCTCCCAATGAGGGGACACAACAGCACCCAGGGTCCTGCCGCAGGGATTCAGCCAGAGTTGAAGGAGTCTCTGGGTCCAGCCCCCAATCCTGACGCAGGACACACTCCAGGCCAAATGACCCGGTCCTTCAACCGACAAGTTGTAAGGAAAAGAAAGTGATGGAGGGGTGGGAAGGACCTACAAATTTTTTTAAATTTTAAATTCTGGTTTCCTTTTAAGTCAAGTTTAATGGGAAAGGATGGCAAGGCTAACCAGTGTCTTGGCTGCACAACTGGGGACTGTCATGTCCTGGTGTTTCTTTCTGGCTTTGCCAAAAGTCAGAGCAGCAGTTATTTTTGGAGGGAAGTAAAAGTAGCTGTGATGTGGCGGGGCACATAAAGGTAGGGGGTCTCCCAGGTGACTGGCACGTTCTAGCTCTTTTTTTTTTTTTTTTTTTTGAGATGGAGTCTCGCTCTGTCACCCAGACTAGAGTGCAATGGCACAATCTCAGCTCACTGCAACCTCCGCCTCCCGGGTTCAAGCGATTCTCCTGCCTCAGTCTCCTGAGTAGCTGGGACTACAGGCGCCTACCACCGTGCCCAGCTAAATTTTGTGTTTTTAGTAGAGACACAAGATGGTTTCACCATCTTGGCAGACTGGTCTCGAACTCCTGACCTCATGATCCACCCACCTTGGCCTAAGTGCTGGGATTACAACATTCTACTTCTTGAACTGATGATGGGCTACAAGATCTACGCCTCTGATAATTCAGTTAACCATAAAAGAAATCCAGAAAAAAAAAAAGGCTAATCACAAAATACTAGGTCCTTAACTGTAAGTGCTCTTCTCAATATATGTTGTTGTTATTCAGAATTTCAATTCTTTCTTGGTTTACAACTACATTTACAGTGTGGGCCTGCAGACCTCACAGCCAGTGGGCTCTCAGGCCTAGGCCCAGTTGAGTGCAGGTTCCTGCTGGGGCCTGTCCCAGGCCAAGACTCTCAGCCGCACAGTGGCCAGAGCCCATGTTAGCCTTGGGAATCTGTACTTTCTTATTATTTCTGACCCAGAGAAGAATCCCCCTATTTTATCTACATTTCATGCACGCACTTATAAAGACAAGATCTTTATTTTCTTCCTACACTGTACCCGACATTTTAACCTGTACCAGGAGGGATTTCTCTGAACCTCCAGGATGCCATACTGCCAAAACTCTAGTGTCTGTTAAACCTGGAGTCCCTCCTCTCCACACCAGGCAGCCATTTCTCAGAGGTCACTGCTAGCATCTGGGCAGGCAAGCTCCAGCACTGAGGTCTGGGACATCCCACCTACATGATTCCAACAGCCCTGGTGGGGAGGGGGAACTTGCCCTCATCAGGTCATTACCCTGATCCTGTCTCAGAGTGCACCTGCATACCAAGAAGCAGTGCAAGACTGTCCAATGTGCATCAGACAGCAGCTGCCACGGGGCTGAGAGGGAAACAGAGAAGCCAGGGGCGGGGCAGAATAGAGTGGAATCCAGAAGCATGGAAGACCAGAAGCATGGGAGACCAGAAACATGGGAAGCATGGGAGAAGTCCAGAAGCATGGGGGGAGACCAGAAGCATGGGAGGAGTCCAGAAGCATGGGAGTCCAGAAGCATGGGAGACCAGAAGCAGGGGAGGAGACCAGAAGCAGGGGAGGAGTCCAGAAGCAGGGGAGGAGTCCAGAAGCAGGGGAGGAGTCCAGAAGCATGGGAGGAGTCCAGAAGCATGGGAAGCATGGGAGTCCAGAAGCATGAGAGACCAGCCTGCCTGAGCAGCAAGACCTTTCCTTGTAAGGATCACACCCTAGAGTAAGACCTACCTTAGCAAAGCCTAAAGCCAAACCCAGACAGGAAAGAGAGTTTGCAACTTGAATCCCACTAAGTTAAAGGGGCTTGAGAAACACCTTGAGCTTTCCCCCAGATCCTTACTGACAAAATGAAAAATAAAGCCACACAAACTCAAGGTGGTCAGTCAGTAACTCAACCATCTACAAGAATCAACTTTTAAGGGAGATCACAGAGTCCAGTCTCTCGGCAGGTAACCACGAGACATGCAAGGAGACAAGAAAGTGTGCAAGGCCAAGGAAAACAGCAGTCGAAAGAAACTGAATGTGAGATGGCCCAGGTGTTGAACTTGACAAAAACCTTATAAAACAGCTTTAATGATATGCTCAAAGAATTAGGGGAAATATGGTCACAATAAGTGAGAAGATAGGGAATTTCAGCAAATACTCATTAACTTTAAAAAAGAACTAGATGGAAATCTTAAAATTCCAAAATACGCTAACAAATGGAAACTTCAACTGAAGATGGCAGAAGTCCATCTGCCAAGGACCTCGTAGACACATCAGTAGAAATCTTCCAGTCTGGAAAACAGAGAGAACACAGACTGAAGTCCAGGAACACAGGCTCAAAGACCTGTAGGGCAGCATCAACAGGTCTAACATACCTGTAACTGGAGCCCCAGCAAAAGAAAGTAAGATTGAATTGGAAAAAAACATTTGAAGAAATATTAGCCAGAATGTTCCAAATTTGATGAAAGACACTGACCTACAGATCTATGAAGCTCAGAGAACCTGAAGCAGGCTGAATATCCAGAGAATCACAGCAAAACACAACACAGACAAACCTCTAAAAAATAAAGAACAAATGTCTCAAAATAAAGATTGAAAGTCATGCCAGAGACACAAAGCATACAACGTACAGGGAACAAGGTTAAAAATTATAGCAGGACCAGCCCATGCCACATGGTGAGACCCTGTCTCTACAAAAAAACAAAAACACAAAAGTACAAAAATTAGCCAGGCATGGTGGCATGCACCTGTAGTCCTGGCTACTCGGGAAGCTGAGGCAGGAGGATCACCTGAGCCCTAGGATGTCGAGGCTACGGCAAGCCATGATCGTACCACTGCACTCCAGCCTAGGTGACACAGTGAGACCCTGCATCTAAAAAAATTAAAAATTACAGCAGGACGTCAGAAGACAGTGGAACAAGGTCTTGAAAGTTTTGCAAGAAAAAAAACAATCAGCCCAGAACTTTGTAACCAGTAAAAATATCCTTTGAAAATGAGGGTGAAGGCCAGGCGCGGTGGCTCATGCCTATAATCCCAGCACTTTGGGAGGCTGAGGCGGGCAGATCATGAGATCAAGAAATCAAGACCATCCTGGCCAACATGGTGAAACTCCATCTCTACTACAAATACAAAAATTATCTGGGCGTGGTGGCGCACATCTATAGTCCCAGCTACTCGGGAGTCTGAGGTAGGAGAATTGCTTGAACCTGGAAGGCAGAGGTTGCAGTGAGTCAAGATCACACCACTGCACTCCCGCCTGGCAAAAGAGTGAGACTCTGTCTCAAAAAAAAAAAAAAAAAAAGAGAATGAGGGTGAAATACAATTTTCAAGTAAACAAAACCAGAGAATCCATCATCAGTAGACCTGCACCATAGGAAATCCCAATAGCTCTCCTTCAAGCCAAAAGGAAATGGTGGCAGATGGAAACGGACCCATGGGAAGGAATGGACAGTACCACAGATGGCAAATAAGGAGGGAAACATAAAAGATCGTTTTCTTTCTTCCTGTACTTTACTTAAAAAAACAACTGACAGCTGAAAGCAAAAATAACATGTTAAGGCTGGGTTTATAATTATTAGAGTAAAAGATACAACCACAAACAAGACGAGAAACTAATGGAATTTGGACGAACAGCAGCAGGTGGCACTTCTTCCCCTTCATTCTCCTACAGGGGTTTATCTGAAACACAGACACTGTGCAGCAAGAATAATCAGCAAGATCCCTATTCAGATCATTCTTCTGACAGTTATAATTTCCCCACATCCTTTTCAAATCCAGCCTAAACCTCATCACGGTAATCAAACTTCCTCATGAAAACGACTTTCAGCTCATGTGATATCCACAAATAAGCTGATTTGGATTTAAAATGTCAAATACTGTAAAACAAATATTCCAGAACAGGTGCGACAACATGTAAATGGTGAGAAAGCAAATTCCCCTATGTGTGTCCGTCCCCTAGAAGAGGTGGCTCTAAGATGTTCCCCCATGGTTCCCCAGGACCTCGATCCCACAGCGCTGCTGTACCTCTGCTCCCGAGCCCGGTCCTGGACAGTCCACTTTCCTCTTTTTCCTGGGCCCGATAGCTGCTAGTGCTGTGAGGTTGGCGTCCCGCTGTCTCATTTGTGCCAGTTCCTGTTGCTGCATCTTTTATTTTGAAAAGGAAACAAGGAGCATCATTTCTTGCATGTTTTTTACCTACTACAAAAGTAATACAGAGATACTAAAGGGTTTTCTGTAGTTTCTTAAATCGTAACTTCTTTAATGTTTCGACTTTTTCAATAGTAAGCATATTCTATAATCCAAAAAATAACATTTTTTTTAATGCAACAGATGTTCATCTTAAAACTCTCAGAAAATATATGCAAGTCAAAAGCACAGAGACTAATGTCCCCCCAAAGGGAAGTCACCATTGAATTTAAAAGTAGGACACCGTTTGCATAGGAAAATACCTTTGACATGATATTTATTTAAACTTGGCAAACATTTCAGATAGACACACAAATGCCTATCGAACAGAAGTGCCAGTTTCCTCAGCCCCCTCCCGTGGGGCATCAGAGTGCACAGCAAAGCGCCCACGACTAACAGAGCTCACCTCCTTTGCCTTCTGTTTCAGCCTTAACTGTTCTGGATCTTCTTGTCTTGACCGAGACTATTTTTGAAAGAGGTAGAAAAGAAAAGTAAGTTATGAACTAAATGTTTATCATTTAACAAATGTGTTATCTTATTCACTATACAATAACATCTAGGTAATGTGAAAGAATGCATAGCAAATCTGTTAAATGCTTATAGCCAAAGATGAAAATTTACATCACATACCATGAAAAAAGCCAGTACTCTTGAGAATTCAGTAACATTTGGATTTAAGAAGATACAGTCTTTGAAACACATCTACCAATCGCAGGCTCTGACTTGACCTGATGTGACCAGATGACAGCGAGGAGAATGGGTCTCGTAGGCTCCTTGCTGTCCTGCCCCACACACCAGGGATGGGACAGCCTGTGGCTGTGATCGAAGCAAGTGCCCCTCCCACTCCACAGTACCCACCCCCATCCCCGGGGAACTGCGGTCTCCTGTCTGACCCTATTAGTGAGGAGGCACCTCGCCTGGCTGTGATGTTCTAGAACAAGGGCAATATGAGTGTGAAGAGTCCGGTCCAATGCACACGGGGGCTCTAGAAATATGTGCTTCACACCTGGGTGTGACTGTGTGGAGCGTGAGGTGCTGGGAATCTTCAGCAGCCCCACTTTTCAAGCATCTACGCTCGTGCTGGATGAATGAGGCTTCTCTTTGCAGCTCCAGGGACAACACCCATCGCCTCTGCTTCAAGGACAGCCCAAAACATGCTCTGACGACCCGAAACCCCAGCGACTCAGTGAGCTCATTAGGTTGTGCCCAAGACGGAGGGGCCCAGACGACAGCAGTAGATACCCAGCACTTGCCTTTGCTGCCCTCATCAGGATCTCCCGCTCCTGTTCGTCCTTCCTCTGTTTTTCAATTTGATCGAGCTGTTCAAAAAACTTGAGCTGTGCCCGAACATCACTCGCCTGCTCGTATCTGTCGTCATCCTATGAAGAAAGTTAAAATCCTGCTTGTCATAAATCTGAGAGCCCAGCAAGCAAAGGGGTTGTCTAACACCACTGGACCATCCATGCACAACGCCCTCCCTCCGTCTAGTCTCAATCTGGCGAGGACCCAACCCTCCCACCTCATAGATGCTGCGCCCAAGAGTTCTATCAATGCCCCGTCCACAGAACGAAGTCTCGTGTTGGCTATCTCAGGGCCACACTTGTGGGAGAGTGTCCCTTTTCTGCACTTTGATACTGTCTGATTTTTTTTTTTTTTTTTTTGAGATAGAGTCTCGCTTTGTCGCTTTGTCGCCCAGGCTGGAGTGCAGCGGTGCGATCTTGGCTCACTGCAAACTCCACCTCCTGGGTTCACGCCATTCTCCTGCCTCAGCCTCCTGAGTAGCTCGGACTACAGGCGCCCGCCACCACGCCCAGCTAATTTTTTTGTATTTTTAGTGGAGACGGGGTTTCACCATGTTAGCCAGGATGGTCTCGATCTCCTGACCTCGTGATCCGCTCGCCTCGGCCTCCCAAAGTGCTGGGATTACAGACGTGAGCCACCACGCCTGGCCGATACTGTCTGATTTTTTAAGTAACATTTACCGTTTTTGCAGCAACACAGAACTACTTTTACAGCAAGGGCTGAGTGTGTGTATTTTCAGTGCTGCCCTGAAGGTGCTGCCTCCTGGCTACGGAAGCAGGCACCACCTCACCCCGTGTGCCCTTGGAAGCGTGTTCATGTGACTGCTGGTGAGGAGGGCACGTTTTACTTAGAAGAGATTCTTCATGAGAATAGGGCTGCGGCACCTCAGGGTCTGCCAGTTCAGCCCACAGCCCAGGGAGAGAGGTAGGTGCCCACAGAGTGAATAGGATCACCTTCCAAAAGGTAAAACCCGCCAGGCGTAGTGGCTCATGCCTGTAATCCCAGCACTTAAGGAGGCTAAGTCAGGAGGATCACTTGAGGCAAGGAGTTCAGGACCAGCCTGGGCTACATCGCGAGTCCCTGTCTCTTTTATTAAAAACACAAAAATTAGTTGGGTGTGGTGGTGTGTGCCTGTAATCCCAGCTACTTGAGAGGCTAAGGCACAAGAATCACTTGAACCCAGGAGGTGGAGGCTGCAGTGAGCCGAGATTGTGCCACTGCACTCCAGCCTGAGCGACAGAGTGAGACCCTGTCTCAAAAAGAAGTCGTCCCAAAATCTAGTCCTGTAAGAAATCCAAAACACATTCAAAAGGAACATGGGGACACTTGGGACCCACTGCCCTCTGCCTGGGTGTGGGGAGGAGGCTTCCAGCCAGCAGAGTGGGGGTCAACAACAGAAAGACGCTCTCCTAGGCAAACAGCCTGTTACCTTGTAAGAAAAGTTCTTCTGCTGAGCCGTTTCTGATATTTTCTCTACAAGATTCTGTAGCCTTTGTTGCGTGGCATGTGATACATAACTTACTACATCTGGATGTAATTCCGTTATACCATGTTTTTTACCTAAAGGTCAGGCAATAAAAACAGATTTTAAAATCATTAAGTACAGTTCTTTCTTTACAGCTAATCTCTCAGCCGGCAGTTACTGCTTTTATACAACCTAAGGGCAGCCCAGACAGGCTGGTGGGGTGGAAGGCAGTGGTACCCACACTTTACCCAAGAACCACCACCAGCAACCATGTGGAAATCACAAACTCAGACAAAACACATGACCAGGTATCAGGTGTGCTCACCTGAAGCTCCATGCTCCACCAGCGCTGCTGTTTAATAAGGACTCAGGGATTAAACACCAACATACCTATTTCTAATATTCTTCTCTGCAAAGGCGCTTGGAGGAGGAAGGTTTCGTCTTTACAGGACCGCGTTAGCGTACCCACCAATTCAGAGTTGGTGGCTAATATTCTTGCACTTTCTTCTGACAGGTTTACTCCAGCCATTGATGCAACATCATTAATGTCATCATCGTCCCTTGAGGAAAGAAGGAAAGATCGTTTTAACTGTACAAGGAATTCATCAGGAGGAGGGCTGGGGTGGTAAGGGCAGGAAACCCCACGTGGAAGGCAGGGCTGCGCCAAGGCCAGGCCTCTGTCCTCCCAAGCGCCTGCACCTGCTGCATCTGCCACAGCAAAGACGGTGCCTCGCTGCTTTCCTGGAAAGCCTGACCGTATTGCGGAAGGAGAGCTGTGAACTGGCGCCGGGTTAGTATCTACACACAGATGCGCAGGGGACTCAAGTCCAGAGAAAGCAGAGCCGGGAGCAGCACAGGGACTTCTGGGGGTCTGATCTATGCAAAGCTTTTCAAAGCCAGAGGCAGCATTAAATTCTTTTTAAAGGCTCAGAAAAGTTGGAAGAAGAGTACGCACAATTTTTTCCTGAATCACTTGAAAGTTGCTAACCTGACTCTCCTCCACCCAGAACATTCTGCGTATGTTTCCTACAGAGAAGGGCGTCCCCTCCAGAAGCAGGTGCCATTGAGACCAGGCCATGATGAATGACCCCTCCCCAGGCCCTCCCCCATGGGCCCTGGTCCCAGCAGCGCCTCTCCCTGCAGGACAGTCCACATCCCAATCCCAGCTGCCTGCAGCTGCCACGTCTTGTCCAGCTCCTCGAGCTGGAAGGTTCCTCAGCCTCTCCTGACTCCTGGGTTGCCCCTGACACCTGGAAGACACAGGCCAGCTGTGTGCAGAACGTCCTCTTCCAGGCTGACTTCAACCTCCTCGTGAGGAGACATGGGCTAAGAGTCCTGCTGGGAATTCCACACGCACGCAGCCTCCACTTGCCGCCTCCAGCAGTGGGCTCTGAACATGAGGCCGGGGGCCTGCCTGCCATCTCCCAGGGTCGCTGTGTCCCGGGGAGCTGCTCCACAGCAGTTCTCACGCCCAGTCCTCCTACAGGCTCCACGTGCTCACTCAGGGTCTGGCCACGGCCTGGCGTCCCGGGCAGTCACGGACTGTGACTGGGCTGCACAGCTTAGGGCTCCGGCTGTGGGACCCAGTCGTGGGACGGAGGCCACTCTGCTGACATCCACGTCCAGGTCATGCCCATGTCCACTGCTCTCTGACACAGGACGGTCTCTGCTCATCTTGTATTTCCTTATCCCAGCCCTGCAATCAGTCTTTTCTCTCAGGAGCCCTTGTCATTTTAGTGGAAAATGGTTTTTAGAAGACGACATCTGAGCACTAGGTGTGCTCATTGCTACTGGCACGTTACTGTTCCCAGGACCCTGCAGTGGACAAAGCTAGAAACTTATGGCAAGACCCATGGTTACCTATGCCTGCCAACACACGCTGAAACCCAGTGGCTTGCATCAGCATTCCAATCCTGAGCCAGCCCACAGGGATCGTTCTCCTTTATCCCTTCTGCCAGGTCGCTGACTCCTTGACAGCAAAACACCAAGGCTTCCCGCAGCCTTGATTCTTTCACCTGTGTATGTCCCTAAGTGTCCTCCCTCCTCACTGAGGTATCAGCCTCCTGTTGGGCCCAGACATGCTGGCCATCTCTCCCTGCTTGGGCTTGGACTCTGGCTCAGGCCACAGCTACTCCCCAGGCCTGCTATGCCCTGCCTGATGTCTTTAGGTTCGATGAAGTGTCTGGGAAAGGGAAAACGCACAGTAAGACTTCCTGAAATACACACAACTCCACCACCCCTTGATCACAACAGAGATCACACCAAGCCTCTCCCCTTGCTCAGGTCCCATAAGCACCTCCCTGACTGACAGCGATGCTAAGACCAGCTGCTTTCCAGGAGGCCCAGGCAAAGCACAGCATTTCTTTTTCTAGAAACAGGGTCTCACTCTGTCACCAAGGCTGGCATATAGTGGTAAAACCATAGTTCACTGTAACACTTAACTCTTGGCCAGAAGTGATCCTCCTGCCTCAGCCTCCCAAGTAGCTAGGCCCAAAGGCGCACACCACTAAGCCTGGCTAATTTTTTATTTTTTTGTTGTTGTTGAGTAAGGTTTCACTATGTTGCGCAGGCTGGTCTCAAACTCCCCGGCTCAAGCGATCCTCCCACTTCACCCTCCTATAGTGCTGGGACTATAGGCATGAGCCACTGCGCCTGGCCCAGTACAGCTTTTCTGAGGGTTCTGAAGTTGAATACATGGAAAGTGAAGCATTTTATACTATGAATGCAATGAACTCAAAATACTACACTATAATAAAAAATGAATTTCCTATTACTTCATGAAAAAATACAGTTGATTCGCTTTCTGGCTATGTGTATGAAGCAAAACCTCTGAGTCAACTCTATGGGAAAACACACTTGTGTGAACATGAGGTCAAAGTGAGCGACGTGAGGTCAAAGTGAGCAACGTGAGGTCAAAGTGAGCGACATGAAGTCAAAGTGAGTGTGAAGCAGCAGCCTCGGAGCCCCTGGCCACCAGGGCCATGTGGGAAAGACCCATGGGCGGGAATGCAGCAGCACGGACTCCAGATTCTTCTCCGCTCTGGCCACACTCCTCCAATGTACACAGGCCCATTCCTTACCGAAACGAACCTCCCCCAGGCTCCTTGAGTTTATTTTTCTGTGCAGCAGCTGCTTGTGCCGAGACAGCGGAAAGGGCTTTGGTTCCAGGTAACACAGCGGGTTTCACCACAGGGACTACAAAACAAACACACAATGGAAACCACACAAGGCTTTTATTAGATCAACTATGTGCTCTGGTGCTTTACAGACCCAGAGGCACAGCTACCACTCTCCTAATTAGCTACAAGAAAGTTTCCAAAAACTTCAGATTAATAACTCTAAATTACAGTACGACGTGTAAGTTGTACTTCTCAAGCATTTATTTTCCTGTATTTCATCAAGGTTTTTAAAGTGCAGGAATAATTACAGATAAAGAAGCTAACCATGGTAAATATGTAAGAAACATTTAAAATCATACTGACAATGGTGACGGTTATACAACACAGTAAATGAAATTAATGCCACTGAACTAGATACTTATAATGGCCAATTTTATGTAATGTACATTTTACCACAATTAAACAAAAGCCCAGTGGCAGCTGGCTCTGGGAGCAGCCCTTGGTCTTGAGTGGCCAGGGGCCCACGAGGCCCTCACCTGGCTGCAGCGGGTTCAGCTGGATCTGCTGAGGCGTGGTGAGCATGATCCGGTTGTGAGGCTGCCGCAGGGCGACCATGGGTGTTTGCGTCAACGTCACCTGCGGAGGCCGGATCAGGGCTCCTGGCTTCGGAGGCTGCTGGATCACCTGAGGCAGAACCAGCAGAGAATGGTGAGCATCTCCCTGAGGGCCAGGGGCCACTCGGTCCCTAGCAGGAGGTTCCTCCCTTTCCTTCCGTTGTACCCCACGCCCTCAGTGAGAAGTCCTGGGAAGACCCCGTGTGCGGCTCAACCCCAGCAGGCTACAGGACCATGCTCTGGGCATTGACTCGGCCAGACCAGGGCAGGACGTGGGCAAGGGGTGCCCGTGTGGGCACAGAAGGGGCAAGCGGGAGCAGATCTGCTGCCTGGAAGCTGCCCCTGGGCACTGGTCAGGGCCTGTAGGGGGCGGGTAGCAAAGTGATGCCTGCTGACCTCAGCAACCCAGGATGGGGTGGACCACTACCCCCCAAATATTAGCAGAGGTGACACTGTTGCCTGGTGGCTACAGGTCAAGTGGTTTTACCTCGTCTGAATTTTCTTTTTTTTTTTTTTTTTTTGAAACAAGTCTCGCTCTGTCTCCCAGGCTGGAGTGCAGTGACGTGATCTCGGTTCACTGCAACCTCTGCCTTCCAGGCTCAAGCGATCCTCCACCTCAGCTTCCTGAGCAGCTGTGACCATAGGCGCCCACCACCATGTCCGGCTAATTTTTGTATTTCTTCGTAGAGATGGGGTTTCACCATGTTGGCCAGGCTGGTCTTGAACTCCTAGGCTCAAGCGATCCTCCCACCTTGACCTCCCAAAGTGATGAATTACAGGCATGAGCCACCAAACCTAGCTCCCTTTCTGAATTTTCTATAGGAAGGCTGAGGGCTTTTCTACTAGAGTGGGGTTAGAGCTCCTAAGTCCTGCCTGAACTTGGCCCTCAAGGGCCTCCACCCACTGCCCCCAGCATGGCCAGCTCTGTCCACCCAGACCCTGCTGGGCCCCTTATGGTAGGGTCTGGCCAGCTCCGCTTTCATCCTGCCTCTCATTCTCACCTCCAGCACAAGGCAGAGATCCAAAACCTGGCAGCACTGACCACGGCCTGTGCTCTGGCCCTGTCCCCAGGACACTGGGGCCCAGAGACACTGGCATCCCTGTCAAAAGCCAATGCTCAAGTCCATAAGGCCTGGCCCCAAACCTCTGGGTCCAGGTGTTTCAGAATTTAGTTGCTACCGTTTGCAAAGGTGCCCTGGCAGGTCAACTCCATGCTGCAGAACATGTGTGGGGGCCTGGGGAAGGGGCCTATAATGCAAACACTTCTTCAATAAAACAGGAACACCCAGACTGGACAGGAGGAGCCTCAGGCAGCTCAGGCCACCTGCTGTCAAATGCTCGGGCCAGGCCCTGCGGTGTAGGGAACCTGTCATCAAATGCCCGGGCCAGGCCCTGCGGTACAGGGAGCCTGCCATCAAATCAGGGAGAAGCCCGGGTTCTGCCTCCACAGGCTTCAGGGTGCAGGCAATGGATCGGATGCCCTGGATCCCACCGACTGCGCTCTGCAGACTCCACACATGGTTAGGAGGAGCCCATGGAAGCAATATGCAGAGGTGATCCTGCTGCCGAACACAGCATCTAATTCTAAAAACACCCACGCTGCTCGTGTGTGATTAAGCACCAGAGGTCAACACCTGGCAAGAAAATGACTGCCCACAGACCGTCCCTGCTTACATAGAACCCACCTTTTGGGTAAACTAGCTCCACTGACTAGGGAATAGGGAAGTTCTATCCTTACACTACACTGAAGCAAGGGGCACAGCACATCTCTTTCCCTCTGGAATCAAAAGGAAGGCAATGAAGCCCTCTCTTCACACAGGAGCTCAGCCCTTCCCAGTGGCCATGCTTCCCTGGCCTTTATAAGGGACACCTTCCCTCCATGCCATTTTACCCTGTTCTCCTCGCTACTAATCAAGACAAAAACAAATGCAACTTGAACAGAGCACAAGAGCCAGCTCCCCAATGGATACTCTTCACCCAGCTGGTTCTGACGTGTGCACCATCAGAACACATACCGGCTCAAGATGAGGGAGCCCGCATCATTGTTTTTTAAGCTGTCTTTAGAGGAAGAAAACCCCTCTGACATTTTTTTAAAACTGCCCTTCTACGTTTGGTGAATCCCTCTGCCCATGAAAGGGAATGTGCTCGAAATGTAACTCTTCTGGTAAAGACATCCTTTCTCTAGCTGCAGAGCAAACGTCATGACTACAAAACCAACAAAGCCAGATCCAAATTGCACATAAATGAACCACTGTGAGCAGCCGCAGCTTTGCCTCCCGGGACCCACCTAAATCCACCCTGCGCTGTGAGCTGCTACCCTGTCTCCAGTCTCCTGCCCACCTGTCCCACGCGGGTGCCCGTGTCTTACGCTTGGACTGCTGCTCCTAATCCAAGAGAACATCTGTCTACAAGATCCTCTAAAAACACACTGCATTCGTTTACACCAGTAACATCCCTAGACAAGACAAGGCAGGGACGTGCCAGTGGTTCAAAGCCAACTCAACTATTTCATTTTACTGAGACAAAATACAAAATCCCAGGGCCTCAACCCTGATTTCTATTTTAACTAAGGTAATGCCCAAGCTTCCTCTAGCAGGACCTTCCTGCATGCTTGGAAAAGGTTTCTGAGCCGTGGCCAATTGATCTAAGAAGCTGGAGGGAGCAGAGGCACGGTGGGCTGTGTGGACCAGTAAGGCGCCCCTTCCATACCAGCGGTGTGGGTTGCCCCTGCTTGCCGACGCCGACCTGCGTGGGCTGCGTGAGGCTGAGCACAGGGGGCTGGAGGGCACTGGTCACGGTGGCCGCCGTCTTCCCGGCTGTGCGCTGGACTGAGCTACTCAGCACCACAGCCGTGAGCGCAGTGGTGGCCTGCGAGGCGGGCGGTGGCGGCTGCTGCTGGCTCTGCTGGATGAAGGCCGCGGAGTCGGGAGTCAGCTGTCTCAAGGCGGGTAAGCTCCTCTGGGTGGAAAGACAGACATGAGGGGTCAGGGGGGTTGCTCATGCGTCAGTTTTCCTTGCTTAAAAATTCAGAAATATCAACTTTTACAGAAAATTTTTGAGTTTATTATATAAGACGGATCTTGGCCCTCACAGCAGCACGTCTGGATGTCAGGGGCCAGGACCTCATCCCGCCCTCCCACTAGGCGGGATTATTCCTGATAGCAAATGTCCAAAATGTGTTTAAGAAAACAAACAAAAAGAGCCATATTTTAAAAATACTTTTTAAAATATCTTAACATCACTGGAAGAGAAGATTCTGAATGTTCCCAACACATGGAAATAAGTACTCAAAGTGACAGACCCCAAATACCCTGATTCTATGAATGTAACAAAACATCACATGCACCTCATAAATATGTACAAATATACGTATTAATTTTTAAAAGGTGCCGATACCAATGATTATCCAACAGAGACAGCCTGACGCTGTTGAAACCCTTGGTCCTATCCGGTTTTGCAAACGCTACCCCATTCCCTGTTCCCCTCACTTTCAGAAAGCACGCGCCCTTCTCACCACCTTGCACACGACAGAACCACAAGGCCACAGTGTCAGGGGAGCTCCTGCTTTACAGAAAAACACCTAACATTCTGTCCCCAGGCACTGAGTCCCCGGCCCCGCCCCTGCAGGGAGCACAGGCGCTGTGCACCCTCCGTGCCTGGAGCATCCTCACCCCTGCGCACTTGGAGCATCTGCGCCCCACCCCTCCCTGGCCCCTCCTGCTCGTCAAGCACCAGGACCTTTGAAATTACCTTCAGGAAAGGCACAAGGTAAGGTTGAGGTGAAGAATTAAGTTCTCGGTATAACCTGCTTGTGAAATCTTCTGCTTCAATTTTTCCATCCTTAAAAATAAAATCCATGTTGAAATTCTGGTGAATGAGATTCCACACACACTTCTGAATCCCGCATCACTCTGGTCTCGTATTTTACGGCTGATTCCGCCCCGAGTTTCACTGGACAGAGGAGATGGGAAAGTCTGCGTGCTACACCTTCCACAGATACACGTGCGACAGGCGCTCACCCTGGACGCCGCAGTGCAGCCAGCTGCGGACCCTGTCTCCTGGGAGGTCACCTGTCCACTTCTCGTCTTTTTCTAAGTCTCTTACTCAATGCCAGTCTTTACTCAGTGTTTACCAGGCACCTATTCGGTGTCCGGCATTTTGCTAGGAGGCAGATCAGCCTAAAAGTAACTCCATTATCAAAGCCAGCCCTGCAAGCACAGTGCTACAGGAGGTCATAGCGTGCCAGAGGCCACACAGACAGGATCCAGGCAGTCAGGGCATCAGCACCTTCAGGAGCAGACAACAGCTGTGCTCACCCCTCCAAGCAGTCAGGGTGCCCAGAGTCCACAGTCAGATAAAAGGGAGCCCAGAGCAAGAGGGCTAGATCCTATTTCAGAAACAGAGGCCAGCACGGCATAAAGGTCGGGAAGACAGGCGACAAGGTTGGGAAGGTGGTGCCTGGACTGAACCCTGAGAGACTCGGGAAGACACGGTCAGGCGGGCAAGGAGAAGGCACGGAAAGACTGGCCACTCCAGATCCCCAGGCCATCCCACTGAGGCCAGCATACCCGAGCCATGAGACAGTCGTGGGGAGAGCCAAGAGTTCGGCCCTGAGTAGAGATGTAGAGCTTGGGACGGTGGGTTAAGGAGAGGGGAGGCCGCCAGGAATCCTCCCACCTTCTGGCCAGGAGACAGAGTGCTGTTCACTGCGACAGAGGTTTCAGAAGGGGTAGGGGCAGGGGTGGGGGCACGGCTCTGCCACTGGAGCACCAATGTGCCTCGGCTGGTCTGCTCCACGGGGAGGGGGCTTCTGCTGGCTCAGGGTGCGGAACGCCTGTTCCAGCAGGGACTGCGGACACCTGGGAATTTTACAAGAGGTCACACAGGAGTGGGGAGAGGACCAGAAGGGAGCTGCCAGGGACCCTGGCCAGAGTGTAGCATGGTGGGGGCAGCCAGAGGAGAAGAGAGCCACAGACAAGGGACACAGGCACCAGAAAATGGCAAAGCCCAGGAGACCACCAGGCACCAGCCCCAGAACACCCAGCACCAGGAAGGAGTCTCCTCAGCTAGGCCACACACACCTCTGACAGGTGTGCACCCCTCCCCTCTGCCTGCAGCCTTCCAGAGGAACTCTCCCTTTGCTGGCACAGGCCTCCCAGGCACAGGTCACAGCAGCAACAGGTGTCTGTCCTATGCAACAGGCCTTAGGGAAAAGGGAATGTCAAGTCAAGGTTTCTCACCAGTAAATTCTGCACGAGCTCTTTCACATTAGCTGCTGTCTCTGTAGACTGCTTGCCAGATGAAGCCAGTTTTATTAACGTAGATAGGAAATTTTTACATTTCTTCACGTTTTCCATAGTTTCCTGGATTAAAGTAAAAAGACATAAATGAAAAATCTTAAAAGGCAGATTTTTGTCACAGCCTTTGGTTACTAAAATATGCGTATGTATAAGAGATACATATATTTCTCCTCTAAACTTCAAGAAAACGCACCACCTCTTGGCCTGTGGACGGGAGTGGAACCCCGGGCCATGCTCCGAGGGGCGGCCCAGCCACATCAGTCACATGGCCACCAAAGTCAGCATCTCCCTCCGTCCCGCAAGGCCACGTCTAGGAAGGCAGCTATGCAAATAATCAAAAAAGTGAAAAGAGACTCTGCAAAGACGCCTGCTGCAATGTCGCTGACCGTAAGGACAACCTATGCCAATCCCAATGGACACAGAAGGAAACAAATAGGAGGCAGACACGAAGGCAACAAAAAGTGCGCAGCAAAGAAACCCAAGAAGTCGCCAGGTGGGGCTCACTGTTTACAGACGCCCATCACCACAGGCCAACACTGCGCGTACAGACGGGTGGTGCTGCCACTCTACAGACTGCACGCGACAGTCCACCAGTGACTGTTTCAAAGGCAGTTGTCTGGGCTTTTGCTGTTTGTAGACTTTTGCAGTCTGAGGCCCTCGGGGCCCACCTCAAGCAGCAGAGCCCCACATGCTCACGTGGGCCCCAGACTGTTCACTGCTCTGTGAAGCAGGCAGTAAGCGGTCTGGGACAGAAGCCGGCCCGAGGTCTCAAGGCTGCCTTTTCTGACCTGCACCATGGGCCTGACCATCTTTGAAGGCACGGAAAGGAGCAGCTCTTACCGTGGCAGCTGAGGAAGTGGTAGTTGCCCCTGGAACCGTGCGCTGAGGAGTCCCCGTCTGAACAGCCGTCGCCGTCCCAAGTGAAGCCGTCTGGGCAGCGCCACCCAGAACGAGTTGAGGCTACAAGAATCCAAAACACAAGGTAAGCGCATCTCATGCTACCAGCTAATGAGGGAAAGACCAGCCTCACGCCCAGAAGAAGAAAACAAGCCTCCCTGTGGTGGCCAGGACGCCCAGGAAGCCAAGGGCCCTGGACACCTGCCAGTCAGCTGGACATGGGAGTGCTGCTGGGACGCCTGCCCTGTGCCCTGATGACCGCAGTCCTGAGCACCTGAGGAAGGCGTGATTTGCACCTGCATCAAAAACGGACGTTCACGAAGCCAGGCACGGCAGAGACTCCAGTCCGCAGAAGTCCATGGAAAAAGGCACATAGCGACCAGAGTAAATAATCCTAACGGACAACCCAGATCCCCATCTCTCAGAAATCGAAACAACAGAAGAACGGCTCCTGAAAGCTCCATCTTCCCAGATGCAGAGGCTGGCTACAGGGCAGTCAGGCCTCCACAGCCACAGCCTCTTGCAGAGGAGGGTCCCCAGCTCCCTGCAATCACCCAAACCCACCTTTCTTTACTCCCCAAAAGTGAGTGTCAACAAGAAGCCTCCCACAAAGGGGAGTTTTCAGAGCAGATTCGAGCAATGAAGGATGGGTCATCAGTGTCAAACTGTCAGAAAGGAGCGGCTGCTTTGCTAAGCAAATGAACAGCCAGACACCGAAAGGTAGCTCAGACAACTCAGTGGCCCGTACTCAATTCCTAACATTCCCATTCTACATGAGTAATCAGAATGCAAATGTTTACTGATATTTTAAATGCATAAACCTAGCCGTCAACATTCTCTCTCTCCAACTTCTTAAACACTCCTTTGCAGCTTCTGAAAGCAGGGGGCAGTGTAAGCCTGAGAATGGCTCCAGAGCAGTGAGCGCAGCTCTCTCCCCGTGGCAAGGTGGGTACAGCACCGCCAGCGTGCAGGAAACAGCTCTGAACAACCCCGCTTCCAGAGGGGTGTGGAAGGGCTGTGAGGAGGCAGCAGGGTGGAGGGGCTGTTTCTAAGTCTGTGTATCTCTTCACTTGTAACAATAAGCATGGATTTTTTTTTTAACTGAAAAAACATCAAATAAAAACCTCCAGGGAAGAAAACGTAAAACGACACACCAAGCTGCTGCTTCCGGGCCCCAGGAGTACCCAGGACCCATCTCATCTTTTGGGAGTTTTCTTTCCCGTCAGAACTGACTCCTCACACTTACTTCTGCTCCGATGAACACATATTTCACTGAGATGATATCCAGATCGTGTCTGCCACTAAGTATAATGCAAAAACTTAACCATAAGCTTCACTACCTTCTCAGAAAAGTCACCGTAACCAAAAATCCAGACACACCAATCAGAGCACAGGACTGAGCAAGCTCCCTCAGGGAAAACACCGAGGGCGGGGCCTGCACCAAAGGCCAGCACATGTCTCCCTGGTACCAAACCGCTCTTCCACCCGCTCTCACCCACTGCAGCTGCAGCCAGCGGGACATGACCCAGTGAGGGTGGAAGAGCCGGGATGGGGGAAGCTGCCCCTGAAGTCCACACCCCCGGGGCTCAGCCTCCGTTTCACCACTGAGCAATGGGAGCAGAGTCTGTAGCACTGAGGCAAGGACTCTGGATCCGTCAGCAGCGCGTCCAGGCCCACTGCCTGGCTCACGGCAGGTGCTTCACCGGCAGTGACCAACACCACAGAGACCTACGCATCCACGGACGCTCACAGACACCAGACCAAGAAAAACCCCTGAACCACTTTTCTCCCAGCTGCTTCCTGCTGATTGCCCAGAGAAGGCTGCTTCCCTCACCAGATGCGTCTGACCAGCTAGCCCCTTCCCCTCCACGCACCTCCGCTGCCCCCTCCAGAACAGCCTGGCCTGCACATAAACCCTTCTGGGCTCTGCAGGCCAAAGGCTGAGCTGTCAGGAGCATCGGCACCACTGGGAGAGGGGCTAGCACCTGCTCTGGGACACGCCCCCCCTCCGCAGATGAAAACGCTGTTCTAGAAACCAGCGGCCACCTGGGTGGGTGCAGAACCCTTCTGAACTATGCTCTCACTACGGAACGGGACATGAGTGGCAGGTGGCAGCACGGCGTGGCAGGCACCCTGCAGGCAGCATGGCCGGGAGTGAGTCCCAGAACCTCCCTCGCCTCAGCATAAGCGCCGCACCATGAGATGAAAGAAGCGATGTCATCTGCTTCCCAGGGTGCAGTGAAAAATTACAGTCCATGTGCCTGCAACAGTGAGAACGACGCCTCGGCCACATTCATCTCAGTGACAGCTGCCATCCTCATGGTTACACACAAGGCCACATGTGCGCACACACACTGTCCTCACCGCAGGCTGCTTCTGCTTCAGACATGCCTTATGATCAAGTATTAGTAAGCACATAGTTTTAAAGCTTCCAATATGGTGGAAAGCTTGAACAGTGCTGCTGGTGTTAAATTCTGTGTGACCAAAAAAAAAAAAAAAAAGAAATCCTGACTTATCCCATGTTGGTGGTCAAAGAAAAAGCACTTTCTTCAAGGAGAACCTTCCTCCCCAAATTTGACTTAGTATCCAGTTTAAAAAATAAATAAATCTCCTAAGGCCTGATCTCTGCATCAAAGAAATCAGGTTTCGTGGCCCCTGCAGCCTCAGCAGATCCGCCGCCCGCCCTCTCACCTGGACGCCGGGCGAGCGCTGCAGGGTTGCACTGGGCTGCACCGTTGTCTGGGCCTGAGACACTTGCTTAATTATGGTAGTTGGGGTCACCTGCCGTGCAATGATAGGTGTTCCAGGTGCCTGAAAAATAAGCAGAGTCACCTAAAACAAGCCCAAGTAAAAGGAATTCCCACCCCCAGGTACACAGAAATTATTCCTTCCAAATGTAACTAGTATATCCGAGTGGGCCCCAGGCTTCTCCATGATCTGCAATGAAGCCACAGTAATTCTAAAGTTTTCTTACCGAAGAACAAGTGTATGACAAACATTTTCCTATATCACAATAAACATATCATTAGGCTTCTTAGCAGTGTCTCTACAAAAAGTCGTCTCTGAAGAACGCAGTATCTGGAAATGAGTCCTCGTGCTGCTGGCTTGTGACCTCATTAACAACCACTAACAAGGGTGCAAAGGCAGATGGCCAGTCAGTGCCGCAGAGGGGAAGGGATGTGGCCGCCCCGAGGCTAGACGGCCAGTCAGTGCCAGAGAGGGGAGGAAGGTGGCTGCCTGGGACAGAGGGACACCACAAGTCCTGAGCCCATGAAGTCTGTCAGAGAGAGACTGACACGGAAAGAGCAGATGGCAGACTGCAACGCGGTGCCCACAGTGCAAGTGAAGCCACGAGTGTCTTCCACAGCATCCCACTCAGCAGACAGATGCTGCAGACTTGAGGACCCCGTTCTGTGCTACTTCAGATCTGGGTGGTCTCTGGCAGCCTCCGGCACGTCCGTCCACGTCCCGTCTATGGGACAGAGGTACAACTCCAGAGGGTACGCGGGTCACGTGGCAGGCAGAGAACGCTGATCAAGTCATTCCAGTCTTCACAAACCTGCCAGGTCGTTCAGAGCAGCAGGGTCACAGTGCCAGGGAAACACGGCAGGAGACGGAGCAGGAACACGCAGCGTGCGGGCACGTGCAGGTGACAGTCACGGGGCCAGACACAGACACACGCCGGGAAAGGCGAGTCCCGGGCACTCTGCCCTCCAAGTCAGAATCCATGCTCCCTACCACAACTCGGGAGTCAGGAGCTTCGGCCCTGAAGGCTGACGAGGTTTTGTGTGTGTGTGGCCCTCATGCGCCCCCTAACAGCAGCAGCCAACCCCACTTGCACACAGAGGCTCCAGGACTCTTGGTGCCTTAAGAGTCTCCATGCAGCGCTGGTGGCGGTCCTGCCAGTGGAGTCCTAGCACGATCTCTACTTTGCAGATGAGGGGACAGGCACAGGAAGGTGAAGCCACAGGGAGAGAAGGGAAGGGGCCAGGACGGCCAATCCTGGACTGCTCACTTTGACCCCACTCGGCCAGCCCTTCGGTGGGCTGCGGGAGCTGGTGCCTCTGAGCTGGGCAAGGCCCTGCCACCAAGAGGAGGACAGGAGAGCAGCGCCGTCCTGGCCCATCCTGGATGGGAACGGACGCCACACGCACTTCCCAGTCCTCACTCCCACAGCTATGCCTGGCCCTTGCAGGCTTCCCCAGCATGCGTGGGTAGAGGGGCTGGGCAGGGAAGGGGTTCACACTCCGGGGCACACGTGCACTCACCTGTACGGTGGAGATCTGGACGGGAGGGGCACTTGTGGGGGTGGCAGGGCGGGGCGCCATGGTGGTCTGAGGCTGGGCATGGGCCTGCGCCTGCATCTGGGCCAAGGCCTGCTGAGGAATCATTAACAACTGCCCATTCTCACTTCGGACGAGGACCATTCCTGCAGACAAAGGAGACCTGGCGTCAGGAACGCACCCACCCCAGAGCCCTGAGGAGACCCTGGCCCGACCCAGGGAAAGCTGACAGCTGGGAGAAGAAAACAAAGGAAATCAAGTCTTACACACACGAATCCCCCGAACTCGAAACACACTTGTGAATCACGATGGTATACAAGACGAGAAAACTGTAAAGGTTGCTAAAAGGCCGTGGAAAAAAAAATGGCACCTGAGCCTTCCTTTTATAAATGAGCCGGACAGCAAGGCAACGTAGCAATGGCTTCCACTGGCCACATCACGTGCCCCCATGCCCCCAACCGGCCTACACACCCCACAGACATGCCAGTCTCCTTGCTCCCACCTCCTGCCTGTGCCACGGCATGTCGGCTGGGCTGGGCCTAGAGGTCACAACCATGTCTACGGCCCACACTCCAGGTTCTCCCAACCTGCTGTCCTGTGACGCCCAGACCCAACAGAAGGAGGGTGGGCCACGAGGCTCCTCACCAGAACCCTCCTCTCGGGAGGTGGGACAGTGCTGCCCCCACGCTGCCCTGACACCCACAACACAGGCGCAGAGATGCAACACAACCCTTAGGAAAGGAGAACCATTTGCCCTTCATGGTTCTTGAGCTGAATCATGGGAAAGCAAATCCTACCATTTAGGTTTGGCATTAATTTTAGCTTCAAAAAACAGCAACCAGTTAGATCATAAATTCCATTAGAAACAGTAACACAACGGTCCAACTTCTAAACGTTAACTTCCCATGACAGAGGTGGGGTGCAGCCGCGGGAGCAGGGCTATGAACATTGCACTCGTTCCCACGTGAAGACTCGGCAGACGGCCCAGCACCACAGAGCTGAGAAACTAAACACACGTGCAATGAGGCACCGCCACCGGCCGTCCCCACCACCCATCACACGCTGGCCAAGCCACAGGGCACGGGGGGCAGCCACTGTGTGGCCTCTCCTTCCTCCCCTTTATGGAGAATGGAAAACAATAACCTCAAAAAAGATAAAGTAAGGCCTGAAAACCTCCTGTTGGTCCTGACAAACAAGCGTGGGGCTTCCTCCTCCTGTGCTATGACGCTGGGGCACTCTCAGGGGTTTCAGGAGAGTCTGTGAAGCTGCTGGGCTCCAGCTCTTTCGAAACTCAGCATGGTATCAGAATAACGGTAATGCCTCTCCTGGGCTAACATCTAAAATTCTTGATCCAAAAAGCCACATTTATGCCCATTAAGAAAACTTCCCCCCAAAACATCCCTTTCAAAATAAACTGTGGAGAAATCAAACAAAAACCAAACACTCAGCTGCAGCAAAAAACCTGCTGGAATCTCCAAGCCTGGAGCTCACGAACGAAGTAACAGGAAAGGCCTCCAAGGCTCCATCTCTTGAGTCTGCGCCCACAGTGCCCAGAACAGCCTTCAAGCCAGGCGGACACTCATCAGCCATGTGGCCGCCAGAGCTGCTGCGAGTCACGAGGGAGAGTTCCACTCTCACCCAAGCAAACATGGGACCTGGGGACCCCAAAACAAGACACCTGGTAAACACCCCATGTCTGTGATGGTTATTATGGAGTGTCAACTTGATTGAAGGATGCAAAGTGCTGCTCCTGGGTGTGTCTGTGAGGGTGCTGCCAAAGAAGGTTAACATTTGAGTCAGCAGACTGGGAGAGACAGACCCACCGTCAATGTGGCTGGGTACCATCTAATCAGCTGCCAGCGTGGCTGGGACAAAAGCAGGCAGACAAACGTGAAAGGACTGGACTGGCTGAGTCTTCCGGTCTCCATCTTTCTCCCGAGCAGATGCCTCCTGCCCTGGAACATCAGACTCCAAGTTCTTCGGCTTTTAGACTCTTGGCCTTACACCAGTGGTTTGCCAGGGGTTCTCGGGCCTTTGGCCACAGACTGAAGGCTGCTCTGTCGGCTTCCCTACTTTTGAGATCTGGGGACTCGGACTGGCTTCCTGGCTCCTCAGTGTGCTCACAGCCTATTGTGGGACTTCACCTTGTGATCCTGAGAGTCAATTCTCCTAATAAACTCCCCTTCATGCTGTCCCGTCAGAGAATCCTAACACAATGTCCTCAAACTCCACACTTCATTCACTGCATTTGAAGACACTTGCTCCTCCTCCTCAAGAGTTCTGAGAAGCCAGGATGAGTGTACTGGCTCATGCCTGAAATCCAGCACTTTAGGAGGCCAAGGTGGAGGGATCGCTTGAGGCCAGTTTGAGACCAGACTGGGCAATAAAGTGAGACCCCACCTCTACAAAAAATATATATATTTTTAAATCAGCCAGGCGTGGTGGCACACCTTAGTTCCAGCTACTTGGGAGGCTAGGGTGGGAGGATCATCTGAGTCCCGGAGTTGGAGGCTGCAGTGGGCTATGATCGCATCATTGCACTCCAGCCTGGACCACAGAGTGAGACCCCATTTCCTAAAATCAAAAAATTTTTTCAAGGAATTCTGAGAAGCCGATAATGGATGCAGACTTAAGTGCACACCCAGGAATGGGATGGTAACAGGACAAAGGAGGCTTCAGTGTCCCAGTGCCTCCACACCCAGCGTCAAACCTGCCAATCTCATAGTGAGTGAAGAGACTTTTAATTATCAGGAGCTTTGTGCTTTAAAAAATGGCATCCAAGGCCAGGCGCAATGGCTTACGCCTGTAATCCCAGCACTTTGGGAGGCCAAGGCAGGTGGATCACAAGGTCAGGAGATCAAGACCATCTTGGCTAACATGGTGAAATCCCGTCTCTACTAAAAACACAAAAAATTAGCCGGGCGTGGTGGCAGGCGTCTACAGTCCCAGCTACTCGACTCGGGAGGCTGAGGCAGGAGAACGGCATGAACCCGGGAGGCGGAGCTTGCAGAGAGCTGAGATCGCGCCACTGCACTCCAGCCTGGACGACAGAACCAGAGTCCACCTCAAAAAAAAAAAAAAAAAAAAAAAGTATCCAGAGATATTTACAGGAATACATTTTTTTTAAAAAAAGTATTAACAAAATTAGCAATGTGGTTAAAATTCTAACAAAATAAAAGTGGCATTCTGGACATCACAAAAGTGTACAGAAACAGACATGGGTCACTGTGAAATGTGCCCTATGGTCGGGGCCAGTGTCCCTTGTGGTTAGGAAAAAAGTTGGAGAAGGAATCAAACATCCCACAAGAAGTGACCATGTGACTTCAGGCAGGTATAACGTAGCCTCTCGAAGCACTGAAAATATCTGTGAACCAAGCATGAGTGGCCACATCTCCTAAGCCGAACTGAGGTTTGCTTCCAACAAATAGCGCATAGGAGGCGCTGTCACTGGGGACTTTCTTGTCCGCCTCCCTAGTTATTGTATCACAGCCTGGCTGTGCCAAAAAGCAAAGTCAGACACTGTGTGATGGTCTGAGGACAGTCAGAACACCAACAGCTGCATCCAAGCCATGTTTCCGAGATGTTCTCACAGTTCTGGGTCCTGTGAGCTCTGTTTACAGACAAATAACCCAGCAGCATCTATTCACACCAAGGCAAAGAAGTGCAACTCCGTCTCAAGACATAACTAATTTAAGAGTCATCCACCGTGGTTATGGGCGGCACCTGGCCTATGAAAGGCAGCCGCCCCTGTGCCTCTGCTCCTTTCTCTGCACCTGCAGCAGGGTAAATGTGGCAGGTGTGGCCCCCGCCCCACCCCACAGATGGGACCCCGAGGCCAGGGCGGACGGTTCTGAGAGCGCCCCAGAGAGAGCCGCATGGGACACTGGCCGCATCCCCACCCAGGTCTTTGTGAGGAGTGCAGAGAGGAGCCAAGGATGACAGGCAGCAGGGCTCTCGGATACAGAGGCACAACCGGCTCCACGTACCCAGCCCTCGAGTCAGGGAGGAAGAGGTCAAACCTGCAAGAAGAAACACGATATCCGTCCCAAAGACCCTCAGCGTCCTCGTTCAACCAAGACGGGCAACTCCGGGTGGTGACGGGATGGATGGGGCACAGCCCTGAAGGTCATTAACAGTTAAGGTCAGGAAGCTGGGGCCTGGGACCCTGCCTCCTGACTGGGCCACTGTGGCCACTGCCACCTCCCTGGCAACCTCCTCAGCTCGCAGCCCCTCTCTCTGCCCCATTCCACCTTCCTGGAGACTCCTTCATGGCATAGCCAAAACCCCACAAGAGCCAATGTGCACAGACAACCACCAGAATGTGTCCGGGTCCAGCTAACAAAATCACACTAGGGCTTCCTCTTCTAACTGTCCTAGTATCTTCCTTACCACAGAAAGAGGTGTTCTTCACAGAAAAGTGAAGAAGTGCAGATAAGCACAAGAACAATGGAAACCTCCTGAAGCCCCTCCCCTGCCTGGCACAGCTCAGGTGCCACCCAGCGTGCAGACCTGTGAGCCTCTGCACTTGGAAGCCGTAAGGACCACGGGGGGCCACCCGCCCCAGTTCTCTGCCCGTTTCCCTGTTCCCTGCCCGCTTGCCGGGTGCACTTCCCATGGCAGTAAACATTCTTCAGAAACAGAACTGTCCGTGGCTACATACTATTTCATCCAAAATGTGCTTACAATTTCCTTTTGGTGAAGATTTAAGCTATTTTCTACTTTTCATTATGGTGAAAATGTAGGTTCTGAAACTGAGACAGTGGAAAGTCTCTCCACTCCCCCAGCAGTTCAAGGCCACACTGCTCGAGGGCAATGCAGAGCCAGCAGCGGCCGCCGGACGCCTCCCTGGGGAAGGAGCAGCGTGCACCCTCCAGAGACCGGCCAGCGGCCTGCGGTGACCAGTGCCTCCTCTGGAGTCTTCCAGGGACCCACACCCCCAGCTCAGCACGCCATCACCGATTCCCACCCACCGGCTCCCAGTGTGAGTGAATCCCACCCTCCCTAAGGAGAAGCACCAGGGTTCTTACCCCACACAACAGTTTTCCTGATTTCTTTCGTAGGTAACACTTTTACTGTATTTGAATGTAGAGCACGTGAAGCTGTGTGACAACCACACAGGCACCTGCATCCTGGGAACCCCCACCTGTGGGGAAAATGCCTTCGCCGGGTGCCGCAGGCCGCCTGGCACTCTCAGCACAAACTCCGGCCCTGGGCCTGGGGCTGTGGACTCTGCCCTGGCCACCTGAGGCCCAGCCCGGGCTACCTCTTGGCCCTGCACTGCCCGCACTGGCATGGCTCTGTCTGTGGCTCTCCTGTGTAGCCCAGGTCAGGACACAGCCCTCCACAGGGGTCCACATTCACCTCTGCCAAACCCAGGGCTGTGACCGTCCTGGTACCCGAGTCACTTGGAGCATGGCCCCAACCCCAGCCCGGGAGGACAGGCCCCTGTGGATTCTCAGAAGGGCATTTCCTCCCTCCTGACGCACAGGACAGGCTGCAGGGACCGCTGTCCCCTCTGCCAGTGGGGGGCTCTTCCTGGGCCTGAGGGGCTCTCAACGCCAGCTCTCCTCCTGAGGCTATTGGGTTCTCTGGCACAAGTATCAGGGGCACCAACCCAGGCACTGAACGGTCGCCCCTGCCAGCCCACGGGGACGCAAGGTCCCACCCTGAGCTGCCGTCCAGGTCCACGTCTGAGCCCTGCTGGTTTTCCTTATTTTCTAGAACGCTAAAGTCTTCATTTAAAAGAACACTTATCCAACTTCTCCAGCCTTTCTGGGTGTCTGGTAATGGGAAGGTTTGTTAGGATGTCTGTCCCATCTCATTGTCACTGTCATAGTTCAATACCAGCCCCTCCACCAGATGTGCAAACAGCCAGAGACCACCAGCCATCCAAGGAAGGCCCAGAATCAACCCAGACACCAGAACAGTGAACTGATCAAAATAGGCGAGAAACCCTCTACAAAATGACAAAGATTATCCAATACAACAGTCAAATTAAAAACTGCTGGGAGGACCAGACGACAGCACCGAGGCATTCCCCCTGAATACAGTACAGAAAAAGAGAGTGGAAACTTGGAAGAACAGATGAGAAAATGTGAAGAAGCATTCCAGAAAACCCAACAGGTAATCAACAGAAATTCTAAGAGGAGGATAGAAAGGAGAGCAGTTGCTGGAGCCAGCGTGAACATGAGGAAGGAGGCGCACAACAGCCTCACCGCAGAAGCCAGACCACTGGGAAGGAAAGACTTTGCCCGTGTTTCCAGGGGAAAAACACAGATCCCAGCCACAGTACAGGGAGGCAGAGCTCAGCAGCCCTGAGAGCTCCACAGAAACGGGAAGAGATGGCCAGCACCTTCGAAATCCCACGGGAAATTACCTTCCACCTGGAACTCAATGCCAGGCCAAACAACCCATCAAGGTTCAGAAGCAAAAAAAGGCATTTCAGACAAACTAAGTCTCAAAAAAGGTATGCTCTGTAAGAAGGGAGAAGCCACTTAAGGGAATAAGTGAAGAAAGCAAAAGACAGGATCCAGGAAACATGGGACTGAACCCAAAGGAAACAAGGGGACTCGCAAGGATGAAGCGGAAAGGTGGAACAGGCACGGCCAGGCGCAGGGTCCAGAGGGCCACGGCACTGGGGCCGGCTGTAGGGCAGTAAGCACCTGGGAGCCCGCAGCACTTCTAGCTGCTGAGACACAGCTGCCTGCACAGGAAGCAGAAGCAGCACAGCACTTGGCTCGACTCAAAACAGTGTGTTCACAGCCAAGGGCTGTACGTGCCGAACGCAGAGTTGGCCAGCGCTGCGTGGGCTGGGCCGGGGCTCTGCAGACCGCGGCTGGTGGCCGGATGGTCGCTAGCTGACACTCAGCAACTTCAGGAGGTGGCTGTACAGGCAGAGCCATGTGGATACATGTATTCAAAGCAGTCCCCTCTGAGAGGCAGTTAAAAGGGGGTGGGTAGGCCAGCAGAGTCTGTTTCTCACTGAAAGCTCTGCTCTTCAAAACAGGCATATGATTAAAGTTTTATACTTTTTTTTTTTTTTTGAAATGGAGTCTCGCTTAAAGTTTTACATTTTTAAATTAAAAAAAAGAAAAAAACCGCCAGCACCTCAGACGGCGACAGGGTGGCACTGTGTGCAGTGGCTGCTCTGTGAGTGAGTGAATTCTTGGGGGGCAGGGCAGGTCCATACCCCGGGAGGACGCTTGGAAACTCAGGTACACAGCGGCCAGCGGCTGCCAGTGTCAGAGGCGGAGCGGGCCCTCCCAGCGCGCCAAGGTCTTGGAGGGGCAAGAACATCCCAGGATGGACCCCTGGGGACACAAATCTAAGAAAATCTCTCCCTCCCCTTCCCAGCTGTATTTGTAACGGTATCACGAAAGTGTCTGCGCCGTGGAGACTTGTGCAGTCAGGAGATGGGCGGGCCTGTGATGACTTCTGTCCGAGAAAACGCAGAGGACAGTTGTGCTGTCAGTTGGCTGCCCTGGCCCTCACTCCACACCCAAGCATGGAGAAGTGGGAAGGGTTGCGGCTGGCTGCAGAATAAAGGCAGCCCCTCTGGAAGGCCCAGAAAACACAAACAGAGCCACCAGCAGGCAGTCTTGTCCCCAGCAGAGCATGGTCTTCAAGGAATAAGCTACCAAAAGGGCCAAAGAGATGAGCAAAAGTGGCGTTTCCCCACAGTGGAAAGGGGTGGTCTGAAGCCTGAGGGTTTGCAGCCCCACTTCCCTCCGTAACTAGGACATTCGAACCCTCTCCATGCTGCCAGCTGGGACCAGTGGTGGACAGGACACACGTGGTGACGGCCCAGATTCTGGAGGTGACGGCCCTCCAGAATCCAGCGCGCTCTTCTTACAGAGGCTGTTTTCTCTCTAAGCGGGTGTTGTGCTGGGACAGGTGCACGGTCGCATCTTCCTTCTAACCTGTTCTGGCTAAAGCCAAGTGTTCTCTCCCACCTCACAGGGGTTGGCAGGCATAAGGGCCGGAGCAAAGCAGCAAAGGGGAACATATGCAGCCCAGTGCAGGCGCTAACACCACCGCACCCCAAATATTTTGCTAAAGATGAAGCTTCTGACACAGCTCCTGGTCCAGCACTTGCAGCACACACACCCCCGCACATCGTAGATACCACTGTAAAATCATGAACTTTGATTCATCCTCCCCTAAAACTACAAAACGCTGATTAAAACAAAAATGTGAGCAAGTGAAGGGACATGCACTGTGTTCATGGGTCAGGAAACTCAAGATGGTTAAGATGTCAACTCTTCCCAAACTGATCTGCAGAAACAATGAATCCCAAAGTCCCAGCAGCCTCCTGTGTAGAAACTGACAGGGTGATTCCGAAATTCATACAGAAATGCAAAGGTCTTAGAGTAACCAACACAACCGTAAAAAAAGAACAGTCAGGCTGGCTGCAGGGGCTCATGCCTGTAATCCCAGCACTTTAGGAGGCCAAGGCGGGCGGATCATTTGAACCCAGGAGTTCAAGACCAGCCTGGCCAACATGGCGAAACCTTGTCTCTACTAAAAATACAAAAAATTAGTTGGGCATAGTGGAGGCTGAGGCACGAGAATTGCTTGAACCAGGGAGGCGAAGGCTGCAGTGAGCTGAGAGCACACCACTGCACTCCAGCCTGGGTGACAGAATGAGATTCCCTCTCAAACCAAACAAACAAGAAAAAGTCAGAAGGGTGACACGAGCTGATCTCAAGATGCATTAGAAAGCTCAGCACTTCGGGAGGCCGAGGCAGGGAGACCGCTTGGGCTCAGGAGTTTGAGACCAGCCTGGCCAACGTGTTGAAACCCTGTCTCTACTAATAATACAAAAATTAGCTGGGCGTGCTGGCTCACACCTGTAATCCCAGCTACTTGGGAGGCTGAGGCAGGAGAATCGCTTGAAGCCGGGAGGCGTAGGTTGCAGTGAGCCGAGACCACGCCACTGCACTCCAGCCTGGGCGAAAGAGCAAGACTCCATCTCGAAAGGAAAGGAAAGGAGAGGAGAGGGGAGGGGAGGGGAGGGGAGGAAAGAAAGCTCCAGTAATCTCAGGGCCGGGCTCACGCCTGTAATCCCAGCACTCTGGGAGGTCAAGGTAGGCAGATTGCCTGAGGACAGGAGTTTGAGACCAGCCTGGGAAACATGGTGAAGTCCCATCTCTACTAAAAATACAGAAATTAGACAGTGTGGGCCCGCCTGTGGTCCCAGCTACCCAGGAGGCTGAGGTGGGAGGAGTGCTTGAGCCCGGGACCCAGAGACTGTAGTAAGCCGAGATCACCCCACTGCACTCCAACCTAGGTGACACAGTGAGACCCCTGTCTAAAAAAACTCCAGGAACCAGGAGAGCACAGTGTTGGTGCAAAGTTAAACAGATCAACACAGCCATGCAGAGTCCACAAACAGGCCCACACACAGATGGACAAAGGCAGTTCAGTGGTGAGGACGGGCTTCTCACATGCTGGAAAAACTGGACAGGCACAGGCAAAACCCTGGACCCACACCCCATCGTGTGTACCAACATCAACTCAAATGGATCCAGACCTAAACATAAAACCTAACATTTCCAGAAGAAAACAGAACATTTCTGTGACCCGGGGTTAGGCAAAGAAATTTTAGATACAACATCAGAAACGCAATGCATAAAAGAACAAAGGGATAAACTAGACTTCATCAAAATGTTAAACTTCGGCTTTTCAGCAGACACTGCTGGAGAATGAGAAGACAAGCCACAGAACGGACAGAATCTTTAGAAAGCATCTATCTAATAAAGGGCTTGGATCCAGAATATATGCAGAATCCTCCAAACTCAGTAAGAAAATAACCCAGGCTGGGCGCAGTGGCTCATGCCTGTAATCCCAGCACTTTGGGAGGCTGAGGAGGGCAGATCACTTGAGGTCAGGAGTTCAAGACCAGCTTGGCCAACATGGCGAAATCCCATCTCTACTAAAAATACAAAAAATTAGCAAAGCATGGTGGTGCGCACCTGTAGTCCCAGCTACTTGGGAGGCTGAGGCACGAGAATCACGTGAACCCGGGAGGCGGAGATTGCAGTGAGCCAAGATGGCGCCACTGCACCCCAGCCCAGGCAACACTGCGAGACTCCGTCTCAAAAAAAGGAAAGTGGGCAACTGAATAGACCCTTCACCAAAGGTGGCAGACGGATGCGAATGAGCACATGGAAAGAGCCCAACATCATTAGTCATTAGGGAGACACAAATTAAATCTCTAAAGTGACACCACTACACACTCACTAAAATAGCTAAAACTAAAAAGAGCAGGTGCTCTCCAGGATGTGGAGCAACTGGAGCTCCTGTACACCACTGGTGGGAGCCTCTCTGAGAACAGCCCTACAGTTTTTTAGAAAGTTAAACATACTCCTCATGTAGGACCTGCCATTCCACCTGAGGTGTTTAAGCAAACAAAAAGCAACTGTGTGGCCTTAAAAAGGCTTGCACATGGGTCATTCCAAGCAATTTTATTTTTGATAGCCATAAATTGGAAGTAACTCCAAAGTACACCAAAGGATGAAAGCGTAAACAATGTCTGGTGTATCTATCATGGAAAAGCACTCAAATAAAAAGGGATGAACTACTGATACACACAACACGAATGACTCTCCAATAATCACACCGAGTTGAAGCCAGAAAAGAGAGAGCGCACACCATGTGATATGGCTTGGCTGTGTCCCCACCAAACCTCATTTCCAACTGTAATCCCCACGTGTGGAGGGAGGGAAGTGACTAGATCATGGGGGCGGCTTCCCCCAGGCAGTTCTCACGATAGCGAGTGAGTTCTCACGACATCTGGTGGCTTCATCAATGGCAGTTTCCTCTGCCCTCCTGTCTCTCCTGCCGTCATGTGGAGAAGGTGCTTGCTTCCCCTTCGCCTTCTGCCGTGATTGTCCCCACCCATGTGGAACTGTGAGTCAATTCAACCTCTTTCCTTTACAAGCTACCCAGCCTCGGGTATTTCTTCATAGCAATGTGAGAACAGACTAATACACTGTCTGATTGCATTTATATAAAATTCTAAAACACGCAGACTCCCCTGCAGTAACAGAAAGCAGACGGGACAAGGGGTATGGGAGGCACAGAAAGAAGAGCTAGAGAGAGGCAGAGGCCATGCTGGGGGTAGGGTTCACCATTCTGACCCTGGGGTGATGGCTTCACGTGCATGCACGTCTGTCAAAACTCACCAGTCACTTTAAATGTGCTCAGCTTATTGTTGTCGATCACACCCAATACAGTTTTTAAAACACACGCATGTAGCCCTCAGAGAGCAAGAAAAGGTACAACCCTCCCCCCAAAAAATAATGGAAAGCATAGTTTTAATTCTCTTCTTCCCACCATCCTTCCTGAGCAAAAATAACTGCCAGATTCACAGTTAGCACATGACCTTCCCCCGCCAGCCCTGCCTCTTAAGAACACTAGGAGCTGCCCAAGTCATATTAACAACTCCATTCACCACCACACACAAAAACCAGGCCACGTTCGATGAGTTTTACTCCACCTGACCCCGTGAGCAACACAGGAACGTGAGCGTGCTGTCGATGACACCACCAAGCGATCACACCCTCTACCACGCTGCCTTTCAAACAGAGTATCTCACTGAGTAGCTCGGAGCATGAAACAGATGCAGGGGTCCTCAGCTCCCAGCCTCCAAATGAAAGTGCATGTTCAAGTCTCCAAGAAATAACACCAAGCTAGCTCCTTTGATGGAAAAGGGATCCCCCAAAATGCCGCAGAAGGAACTGTGGTCAGGCCCAAGGAGCAGGCCACAAAGCATCAGCTCTGTGGGAGCTGGCTCCAGCCCCCATCTCCACAAAACCACAGGTGGACAGGTTGCATGCACCCTCCACACCCTCTGGAAAGCCAGGCTCTGCAGAAACATGAACCCAGCAGGCCACACTCGGCACAGGAAAAAGCAGCCTCTCCTGAAGGATCAGCAGCTCTGCTCTGCAGGCGGAAGGGCCTGAATGGGGCCTCCACCAACCCACCCACAGCCTGTTGCCGCCCTGTGAGTGGAGAGCTGGGCCCAACACTCTCCCCTGGGCTCTGACTCCAGGGTTTATCCTTATTCCTTAGGTGGTCTGCACAGCAGTCAGCCAACTCAGCATTCCCCCATCATTTGGCCAAATTTCACAAATACGCAGTTGCTCACCTTAGAGCAAAGTTAAAACACCAACCTGTGGAGACTTCTACTTATGATTTGCTTCACTCGTTAATTTCTCTGAGACTCAACAGGAATGCAGATCGTGCCTGTGTACAAAAGAGCTATGTGCAAATCAACACAAACGAAATGGCAACAATACACCAAACTCCGAGTGTAAAAGTTCACCCTGAAGTTTAAAGACCATCTTTCACTTCAAAATGCAGAGGCACTGCAAAGCACATCTGTAATGATGGCACATCTGTACAGACGGCGAGCGTCGTGATGTCAGCCACTCCTAGGCAGAGCCCCTGCCTGGGCGTGCAATCGGTCAGCCAGGGCAAGAGCTTTATCATTCTGAATTGCATTTTCCAGGTTGTAAAAGCAGTTGAGTGGGCTTCTAAGCCATCTGATTGCTCACAGTCATCTCTCCATGGTGCAGGGTCTCACACGTGCTCTGCTCCTGCAGCTGAGCCTCCCTAAAGCACCGGGCAGAGGCCTGGACACCCGGGAGTCGCACCTGCTCTGGGATGCTGGAGGTGCTAAGGGGGGGCCAGTCAGAGTGACCAACAGAGACAGACCCACCCCACACAGGGGTTCTGGCCTTTTTTCCTGCCAGGGCTTACGCAAACCCAAACATACCCCCCAAAAATGCTAGCTCCTTAAATTCTCTTTAAGTTAACTTTAAATGGCTAAGATATTTTGGTAAGAATACTTCAGAAAATTACAGTTGACCTCTGAAACACATGGGTCCAATTTCCAGGGTCCACTTACATGCAGATTTTTTTCAACCAAGCAAGGACTGAAGATACAGCATTGACAGGATATGAAACCCACGGACACAGAGGGCTGACATTTTGCTCGCTTGGGTTCCACAGGGAACTTGCATGTGTGCACAGGGCTCTGGAACCATCCCAAGAACACTGCGGGGTGACTGTATCTGGCACGGTCACTTGAGGAAATTCTTAACACATGGACACATCTCCGTGAACAGGTACAGTGCACATGTGTGTCTGTCAAGCCACACCCTGCAAGCAGAGTCCTGCTGCAAACTTCAACCCAAAGCTGCTTCTGGAAAGCTCGTGGGCAGCTTTCAGAGAGGCTGGCACCCACCTAACATCCAACACAGATCTCCTTCGTGACAGTGAGCTCACATTTAAGAGTGCCATAAAGCACTCTGCCTAAGCCTGCAACAACACTCGACAAAGGCACAGGCTTGTGTCCCATACATACCAACCCCTGTATCAGCCACAGGTTAAAACTGCTTTGCTCAAAACTTAGGAATTCATGGGCTGGGCGTGGTGGCTCACGCCTGTAATCCTAGCACTTTGGGAGGCCGAGGCAGGGAGATCACAAGGTCAGGAGATCAAGACCATCTGGCTAACACAGTGAAACCCTGTCTCCACTAAAAATACCAAAAAATTGGCCGGGCATGGTGGCGGGCGCCTGTAGTCCCAGCTACTCAGGAGGCTCCGGCAAGAGAATGGTGTGAACCCAGGAGGCAGAGGCTGCAGTAAGCTGAGATCGTGCCACTGTACTCTAGCCTGGGTGACAGAGCGAGACTCCATCTCAAAAAAAAAAAAAAAATTAGGAATTCATGGATCTAGGGAAGGTGTAAATAGGCGTTTGTTGTACTCATTCTTTTAAGTTTGAAATTTTGCAAGTTAAAACTTGGCGGCAAGGACTGCTTTGCTATCTAGACATGCAGCTCTGGGTGATGACCTCCACTTGGGGGTGGTGGGCAAGGGGAGTGACAAGGTAAACAGGGGGACTCCTGGTAAACTCTGACACAGAAGCCCTTCACAGGGAGCCCTGCTAGCTCTGCAGACCCAGGGCCCAGTGCATGTGTGCGCACGCACACGCACACACACACGCACACACACACTCTCATACATGCACACTCCATCCAGTCCCCTGTACTTGGGGCTGCTGTGGGGGGTGGGATGAGGAAAGCCTGGCTCTTGGCCTCTAGGAGCTGACAGTCTGGTAAAGAATGGGAATGCAGGCTGGGTGTGGTGGCTCACGCCTGTAATCCCAACACTCTGGGGGGCCGAGGCAAGTGGATCATGAGGTGAGGAGATCGAGACCAGCCTGGTCAACATGGTAAAACCCCGCCTCTACTAAAAATGCAAAAATTAGCTGGGCATGGTGGCACGTGCCTATAATCCCAGCTACTCAGGAGGCTAAGGCAGGAGAATTGCTTGAACCCAGGAGTTGGAGCTTGCAATAAGCCAAGATCACACCACTGCACTCCAGCCTGGTGACACAGCAAGACTCCATCTCAAAAAAAAAGAACAGCAGGCACAGGTAACCCACGGTGGTCAGGGGAAGCCTCAGGGCTGGGCTAGAGGGAAGAACTGCGTGCCGCAGGGGCATGGTCACAGTGAAGCTGCCCATGTGGGTGTCAGGAGCTGGCCAGGTGGAGGAAAGACGCACAACGCCAGCGCTACGAGGCCAGGTGAGCAGTGCAGCGGGCCAGAGCCCTGAGAGGGATGTGGGGCCACGTGCACAAGGAGAGGAGGCAGCGGAGGCCTCTGCAGCACGCCAGCGAGCAGAGTCACAGGCAGGGATGCCGACGAGCCCACCAGGAAACTGGACACCTGCACCTCCACAGTGCCCGGTCAGTGCAGGTAATGCATCTGAGTTTCTGGTGTCCTGGATAGGACGACGCAGCAGCATCACAAGCATCAGAGACATCACCACCCAGAGTCAGAAACCACAGCCTTTTCATGCAAAAGCCTAATACTAATTTAGATTCGCTTTCATGTGTAGACAGACACATAATTTAAAACAGCTCTAAAACATTAAAATGATTTTCCAGTCATTCAGCAGTTAATAAAGTTTACCCTGCCCGGCAGTGCCCATTTCTGCTTTTTCTTAACCGCCACCCCCCACTGCGGCCTGTCATGCCTCTAGGCACATTTTCCATCAGCCCTGAAACCAGAGCATGTGCTCACAGGACCGGCTGGAGAGTGCTGGGAGGGGTCTTGCTTGCCCTACTCCACATACCTAAATGGAGCCTGCAATTTTCCAATCAACGTGTTAAGAGCAAAAATTTTTTGAAAACAAATTTCGTACAAAACTTCACTAAGTTGCCAATAATGCTTAATTGTCTTATCTACTTTTTAAACTGGCCCCACAAAATATATCAGGTGACCATGAAAGCAACACCAAGGGCCACGCAGCAGAGATGCAGAACCTAATGGATAAACACGTGGCAGGGCCTGATACAGGAGGCTCTCCGTACCCCACCACCTCCATGATACGATGGCCTCCTTCGCCTCTTCTCAGTACTCAATTCAATTGCCCAACTGCACCTGAGCTTCCTGAAATGCCCGAGTCTATTTGACAGACACAACATGCAACAAACAGGAAAGGATTTGCAGTTGGTCTCGGGCAGGTTTTTCTTCACGTCTTTAGGTGAAAGGCTTCTGTTGAAAACATCGAGTACCTGGTATCACTTCTGCCTTCCTGAAGCCTTCCCTTATATTCTCAGCCATTCCTGGTTTCTAATTTTCTCAGGTCTCTAAAGTCTCTGAAACCCACAGGCCTCATGTGACTTTACCAACTCCCTCTTTCAGTGAGCTTAGGTCCAAGATCGGAACGTGGCCAGGCTGCTCCAGGCTGGGTGTCCAAGCCTCGTTCTCCAGGCACCACACACCTTGAGGCCCAGCGTGTGCAGAATCAGGCTGTACTCGCTTCCGCCAACAGCAGTGAGCATGCTGGCTGGGCCCAGGGTACCTCCTCG
Organism: Piliocolobus tephrosceles; assembly: GCF_002776525.5. Lineage (NCBI taxonomy): Eukaryota > Metazoa > Chordata > Mammalia > Primates > Cercopithecidae > Piliocolobus > Piliocolobus tephrosceles. Next base: position 34,753,018 of record NC_045453.1, read on the forward strand.
ACACTTTGCTAAACCTCAGGGTAAAGCATACTCATCTGCACATACTTAAATCCCAAGACTCTAAAAATCCTGCACTAACAGAGAGCCTTCACCTCTGCACAATTTTAACATGTGCTCTTTCATCTGCAGATTCTGAATTCATTCAAATGACACTCTGGGCATTCCCTTTGCCTTGAATGAGAGCTCAGTTCCAACTCTGTGCCCACCTCCTGGCTTCCCCCTACCCTACTCCACTAGCAGCTGAACAGAGTCCAAGGTGGGTGTTTTTCCCTCTATTCTCCCTCTCCCTTGACTTTCTCATTAATCATATCTTCCTGGATTATGAGTATTTTTCTTAGTCACCATAAGTTCTTACTAGAGTAAGCACATGTGTCAACAAATAAAATAATCAAATAAAACAAGCAAAGGTTCCCATCAAAACCCCAGGGAGAGGCCGGGGTGCAGGGCGTGCAGCCTCTGGCACCCAGAGGAGGGGCTCACAGGGAAGGCCCCATGAAACAGCCCGGGAAGAAGGCAGCTGGCGCAGCAACACTGAGACACGGAATGCACAGGACACTTCCAGACAAAAGTTCTGGATTCTTCTCACGATCAGCAAGCAAGAAGAAAACAACCCTCCTTTCCTCAGAGCTCCCCCACGGCACTGTCCTTCTGCGAGCCTGCACCTCCCACCTTGCGCTCTTCCTGAAGCCAGCCCCGTGTCTCAGCACCTCTGGAGTCTCCAGGTTAAGACTTCACATGTTTGGATACATTGTATCTGCCAACTTAAACAAAAACAGTTAGAGAAGTCACCATTTGGATGGTGCTTCCAAGTCAGTGGTGGGGGCAGTCAACTCTGCAAGCAGTCGGCTCTGCTTTTCTGAGAGGACAAGGACCATGCTGAGATTCCCTCCACCCCCGAACTGCTGCTCCCTGAGCTACCATCTCAGCAGTTTCTGTGTCCTCTGATGGGCCAGGCCACAGGACTTCTCTAACCTAAAGTCTGTGGGTTTGTCCAGATGGCAACAAACATTGCTTCTCTTCCACATGATCACTGTGTTTTAAGGTGGCTTTATCCAGAGAGGCTGGGGAAGGGGGACCAATCTGAGAGTGCCAGTGTCAAGAAGAGGAGCTCGGGGCCACAGGCAGTGCCTGCTACCTGCAGAGGATGGGCTTCCAGAAGGCCCGGTGGCCCACCAGGACCTCGGCTCTCAGCACCTGAAACCACATGTCCAGCACTCAACTCCAAATGTTCTGCTTACCTTCAAAATGTTTTAAACAGTGCCAATCCCATGCACAATTTCAAGAAAACTGAGGTCAGCTGGCAGATGACATGGACCTTAAATGACTTACAGCAAAACGTCAGTTCTCCAGAACCCAGCTTTCAGACAACCTCACTTACCAGAACACACCAGGAGGGAGACAGCAAAACAGGGGCTCCGAGCAGCCCACAGCCGAGCAGCACACACTGGGCACCAGCCCCAAATCAGAAACACATGTGAATGCCGCACACCCTCCTGGGGCTTCCAATCAATGGATCCGTCTATGCTAGGAGAGCTGCCCAGCCCTCTAAGAACCTGCCACCAGCAGATCTTCTTGGCCTCATGTGGGCACCGAGACTGGCTTCTCGAAGGAAGCAGCTGGGAAATGATGGATGCAGGGGTGAAAAAAGAGGGTAGGCGGCTGTCTGGACATGGTGAGAGGCAGGAGGGCAAAGAAAGCAGCAAGGACACAGTGAGGGAGTGACCTAGGAAGAGCAGGGCAGAGAGCCATCCGCAGGGGAAGACGGAGGCCACAGATGAGATCCCTCAGCCCTCAGCGGGGTGGGGTCAGGCAGGGTGGCCTCAGACCCCAGGGGATGGCTCCGGTGCTCTTCATGAAGCAATAAGGGGAGCCACCTGCCAAGATGCATGCATGGCAGGAATCAGAGACCAAGGCAGAAGAGGGAGGTGGCAGGTCAGAGAAGCTAACAAGGGCCCTGGTGGGTTTTAAATAATAGGAAAGCATTTGATACAATCCAACATCCATTGAGACAAATAAACAAATATCCCCTGCCCCAAGAAAAGCAAACAGAAAGCAACTTTAGAAAATAAGGAGTGGGAACTGGACGAGGTGGCTCACGCTGGTTATCCCAGCACTTTGGGAGGCCAAGTCAGGCAGGTCACTTGAGGTAAGGGGTTTGAGATCAGCCTGGCTAACATGGCGAAACTCCATCTCTACTAAAAATACAAAAATTAGTCAGGCTTAGTGGCACATGCCTATAATCCCAGCTACTCGGGAGGCTGAAACACAAGAATTGCTTGAACCCGGGAGGCAGAGGTTGCAGTGAGCTGAGATGGCTCCACTGCACTCCAGCCTGGGCAACAAGAGTGAGACTCTGTCTCAAAAAAAAAAAAAAAGGGCCGGGTGCGGTGGCTCACGGCTGTAATCCCAGCACTTTGGGAGGCCAAGGTGGGTGGATCACGAGGTCAGGAGATTGAGACCATCCTGGCTAACACGGTGAAACCCCCGTCTCTACTAAAAACACAAAAAATTATCTGGGCATGGTGGCGGACGCCTGTAGTCCCAGCTACTCGGGAGGCTGAGGCAGGAGAATGCTGTGAACCTGGGAGGTGGAGCTTGCAGTGAGCCGAGATTGCGCCACTGCACTCCAGCCTGAGCGACTGAGTGAGACTCCGTCTCAAAAAAAAAAAATGAAAGGGCCAGGCATGGTGGCTCACGCCTGTAATCGTAGCACTTTGGGAGGCCAAGGCGGGTGGATCACCTGAGGTCAGGAGTTCAAGACCAGCCTGGCCAACATAGTGAAACCCCATCTCTACTAAAAATACAAAAATTAGCCACGTGGCGGTGGGTGCCTGTAATCCCAACTCCTTGGGAGGCTGAGGCAGGAGAATAGCTTGAACCCGGGAGGTGGACATTGCAGTGACCTGAGAGATCACGCCACTGCACTCCAGTCTGGGTGACAAGAGCAGAACTCCGTCTCAAAAAAAAAAGAAAGAGAAAAGAGAAGAGAGGAAAGGAGTGGGAATGAATTTCCTTAACTTCAGGAAGGAAATCTATAAAAAACATCTGTAGCAACTATCATCTTCAACAGTAAATCACTAGAAGCATTTTCTTTATAATTAGAAACAATTCAAGACTGCCGGTCATCACCACTTCCCCTCAACACTGCACCTGAGACCCCAACAGGCCCAATACCAGAAGACAACAAGGGACTGAGCACAGGATGTCAGCGAAATAAAACTGTCATTAACTGCATATATAATAAACTCTCTAGGTATGACACTCAAAAAATTGCAAATGTTTAATGAAAGAGTTTAAGAGTGCTAGAGTAAGATCAATATCCAAAATTCAACTGCAATTCAACACACTATCAACAAAGAATGAGAAAACGCAATTTTTTATTTTTAGAAAAGGGTCTCATTCTGTCACCTAGGCTAGTATGCAGTGGCACAATCATAGCTCACTGTAGCCTCAAACTCCTGGGCTCAAGCGATCCTCCCACTCCAACCTCCTGAGTAGCTGGGACTACAGGCATGTACCACCACGCCTGGCTAATTGTTTTTTTACTATTTTTTGTAGAGACAGGGGTCTCACTATGTTGCTCATGCTGGTCTCAAGCTCCTGACCTCGAGCAATCCTCCCACCTCATCCTCCCAAAGTGCTGGGATGACAGGCATGAGCCATCATTCCCAGCCAGAAAATGTGTTTAAAAAAAATAATACTTAAAATAGCAGCAATGAACTCAGAATGTCCTGGAATGTTCTACACATATCTAACAAAATATGTGTAAGACCTGTATGAAAAAGACACATAAAACTTGACTGAAATATATTACAAAATATGTAAATAAAGTAATATACCCTATTTATGGATATAGTGACTACATCATAGATTTCAATTCTCCCAAAATTGACCCATAGGTTGATACAACTTCAATTAAAATAACCTACAAGGACTTTTATGGGCCCTAAAGAGTTGATTCCAAAATTTATAAGGAAAATCAAAGTGCCAAGAGTTGCACGGATAATTCTCAAGAGCAACAGAATGGGTTATTACTTCTAGTAGATATCAAGAGTTAGTATGAAGCTAAATTATTTAAGGACAGGATGCTACTGATGAAAGGACAGACAAATAAACCAAGAGAAAACAACTGACAGGCCAGAAAAGGATCCCACATAATATAAAACCTGAAATGTTACAGATGGGCCATGGAGACCACAGAAGTGAGGAAGGACCATCCAAATAAATAACACCAGGACAACTGCTTATCCAAATAGGAGGACAATGAAAATGGAGCTCTAACTCACACCATACACGAAACCCATGCCAGGAGGATTACATACTTAAAGCAGAAGCGAAAGTGATCATTTTAGAAGAAAATACAGAAAAAAATTCCTATGACCTTCGGGTTAGAAAGGACTTCTTAAAGATGACTTGAAAAGGCTTACCAAAAAGGAGACAATAATAGATAAATTCAACTACATTAAAATCAAGGAGTTCTATTCGTCAGAAGATACCATACAGAAAGTGAAAAGATCAAATATAAACTGGAAGAAGATACTGGCCATACATATGACCTATAAAGGAACAGTAACTAGAATATGCACAGAACTCCTATAATTAATAAGAAATAATTTAAAGAAAACTGGGCAAAAAGACACAACCAGACATTTCCCAGGTTACCCACAAACAACAATAAACAATTAATTTCCTCCATATTAAAGGAAAGGAAGTTAAATGAAATTAATTTCCATTAATGAATTAAAGGAAATTAAATTTCATTAATTTTTTTTTTTAACAGAGTTTGGCTCTTGTCACCCAGGCTGGAGTACAGTGGCGCAATCTCAGCTCACTGCAACCTCTGCCTCACAGGTTCAAGTGATTCTCCTGCCTCAGCCTCCTGAGTAGCTGGGATTACAGGTACCCGCCACCAAGACCAGCTAATTTTTTGTATTTTTAGTAGAGATGGAGCTTCACCATGTTGGCCAGGCTGGTCTCGAACTCCTGACCTCAGGTGATCCACCCGCCTCAGCCTCCCAAAGTGCTGGGATTACAGGCATGAGCCACTGCGCCTGGCTCGTTAATTAATTTTTAAATGAAAATTAAGACAACACTACAATAGCATTTCATACCCCCAGATTTGAGGAATTGAAAAGTCTGACAACACCCAGTGCTATCAAGGATATAAAATAACAGAAATGGCTGGGAGGCAAGTGAACTGTTGCAACTAACATTACTCATGCAGTACTGCCAGACAAACTGCAAGGAAAGGGCAGGCCAGTATCCCTCCTGAACCTACACACCGAACTGTAGCAAACTGCATGCAACTGTGTATAAAAAGGATAATACATTGTGATCAACAGGAACTCACCGGGGTTTAACATTCAAAATTAAATCAATGTAATTCACCATGTTAACAGAATAAAAAAGAAAAACCATATAAGCATCCCAATACAGGAAGACATTTTACAAAAATAAACATCCACTCACGACAAAAATTCTCACCAAACTAGGAAAAGAAGGTGCATGAGTGAATGCCATCACAATTCATATGCTGAAACCCAGTCCCCAACGTGATGGTGACCGAAGCGGGGCCCCTGGGGGCCAAGCCGTCACTAACTGGATTAGCGCCTTGGGAAAGAGCCTGTCCCACAGCTGCCTTGCCCCTTCCCTCCACACTCTGAAGACACAGGAGCCGCCGCATGGAAGCAAGCAGCAGGCCCTCACCAGCATGGCAACCGTGCACTTCCCAGGACTGTGAGAAATGAATTTCCGGTGTCTAGAAGCCCCCCAGTCTATGGTATTTTGTTACAGCAGCCAGAACAGCCTACTACAGAAGGGGATTCCTCAACCTAATACAGGGCCTCTATAAAAACCTGCAGCTGACATCATGCACGTCATGAGAGAAGACGAAGGCCTCCCCCAAGATCAGAAACAAGGCAAAATGTCCCTTCTCATCGCTTCTGTTTGTAATATTACACTGGAGGTTGTGGCCAGTGCAATGAGGTAAGAACAAGAAATAAAAGGTGCCCAGGCCAGAAAAAAAGACATGAACCTCTCTTTACTGCAAATCACGACTTTGAAGAAAATCCCAAGAAATCTACAGAAGAAAGCTATAAAAACTAATATATGAGTGAAGCACAGCCACAGGATATAAAGTCAATTTTTGTAAATTTTAATTGCATTTATTTTATGCTGAGTTTATTCCCATGCCGTAAGTTTTTGTTTCTTCAGTTTCTTCTGGGACAGTTTTCTTCCCTGAAACTTCCTCTCCTGGCTTGGGAACAAGTTTCTTTACCCTGAGCATCGTCTCAATGTGACAGGGTGCCCTGTATGGATGAACCCGACCACCCGCCCTGGAAGTCCCACAGCGCATCCTGGGTGCTCAAACACCACAGAGCCTACATCCACACCCTCACGTTCAGTGTGACTCTCCACATTTTTAAGTGTGTGCAGCAAAAATTCAGTTCTCTTTTTGGGCCACCAACCCTGTGTCCAGCCCCACTGTTTGGCCTAGGTACACCTGCCAACTCTACCCCTGCAAGGTCACAATGGCATACACTGTTTCTATAAAGGGACGTCTTTCAGACACTTGGTGACTTCTCATGTATGCACACCCTTGATGGCCTGGGCAGTTTCACGAGTGTTCTTAACGTTATCAGGAAGACTTGAACCTCTTGATTTGCATGACTTTGTGAGGATTTCTGGGTCAAGTAACTAATGAACCATTTTCACAGATCACCTCAGGCCACTTGGGGAAAAGCTATAAAGTCAGTATTTTTTTTTTTTTTTTTTTTTTTTCTTTTGAGACGGAGTCTTGCTCTGTCGCCCGAGCTGGAGTGCAGTGGCCAGATCTCAGCTCACTGCAAGCTCCGCCTCCCGGGTTTACGCCATTCTCCTGCCTCAGCCTCCGGAGTAGCTGGGACTACAGGCGCCCGCCACCTCGCCCGGCTAGTTTTTTGTATTTTTAGTAGAGATGGGGTTTCACCGTGTTAGCCAGGATGGTCTCGATCTCCTGACCTCGTGATCCGCCCGTCTCGGCCTCCCAAAGTGCTGGGATTACAGGCTTGAGCCACCGCGCCCGGCCTAAAGTCAGTATTTTTAAAAGCAATTGTTTTTCTAAATACTGGCAACAACTGGAAAGAAAATTTTTTAAAGGACCACATACATGGCATAAAATATGAACACTTAAGAATAAATTTAACAAAACATGTTCAGGACACAAACACTGAGAACTATGAAACAACCCTGAGAAAAATCCTGAAAGACCTAAATCAATGAAGAGGTACACCACGTTCTTGAATCAGAACACACGATATTGCTAAGATACCAGTGATCACAAAACTGATCTATAGACGCAATACAATTCCAAGGCAAGATATCAAGGTATTGGATGGGCCCAGTGGCTCACACCTGTAATCCCAGCACTTTGAGAGGCTGAGGCGGGTGCATCACCTGAGGTCAGGAATTTGAGGCCAGCCTGGTCAAGAGGCGAAACCCTGTCTCTAGTAAAAATACAAAACTTAGCCAAGTGTGGTGGCGCACGCCTGTAATCCCAGCTACTCGGGAGGCTGAAGCAGAAGAATCACTTGAACCCAGGAGTCGGAGCTTGCAGTGAGCAGAGATCGTGCCAATGCACTCCAGCGAAAGATGTGAAAGAGTGAAACTCAGTCTCAAAACAAACAAACAGAAAAAGATATCAAGGTATCAAGAAACTTCTTTGTAGAAACTGACGAACTGATTCTGAAACACAGGAATGCAAACGACCAGAACAGCCCTCAACGTTTTCGAAAAAGCAGCCAGCACTGGAGGACTCCTGCCACCCATCAACACGCCGTCTCAATGTGCTGGAAAGTGCTGAGCTGCAGAAGGGCAGACGAGGACGTGAGCGGACAGGACACAGCCCAGAAGTGACGTCCACACACATGGCCCACTGAGTTTCAATAAAGGCAGCAGCATCGTTCAACAGAGAAAGGAAGATCTCCTCGACACATAAGGCTGGCACGGTTGGTACCCACAGAAAAAACGAGTCTCAACCCCCTACCTTACAACTCTCCCAAAATTAACTTGAATTGGACTGAGTAAGAGCTAAAGCCATACACATTCTAGAAAACTCCTGTGCCTTGGGTTAGGCAAAAATTTATTTAGGAAGGCACAAGATGAATTCTTAAAATGATACATTGGGCTTCCTTAAAATTAAAAACTTGCTCTTTAAAATTCATGCAGGTAAAAAAAAAAAGGGCAAACACAGACCAAGAAAACAGTTAGAGAACAATTATATCTGATAAATTACTTACATCTAGAAAATATACTTTAAACTCTTACTAAATCAGTAATGACAAAACTATCAACCCAATTTAAAAAACACAGACAAAAGATTTGAAAAGACACCTCCCAAAAGAAGATATGCAAATAAGCAAATGAGTTGGTGAAAAGACCTCAGCATTATTAGTCTCTAGGGAAATGTAAATCAAACCCACAACATAACGACACTGCACCCATCAAAAAGGCTAAACTTCAAGACTGACCATACCAGCTTTCCACAAGGATGTGAAGCACTATGTGCTGCTGGTGAGACGCAATGCAAAACAGGACAGCCACTGTGGAAAACAACTCGGCAGTTACTTCAGAAATCCATATTCATTTGCCATATTCAGCAATCCCACTCCTAGTAATCCACCCAAGAGAAAGGAAAACTTATGTTCATATAAAGATGTATAGGAAACGTTCGTAGAAGCATTGCTCATAATAACCAAAAGCTAGAAACAACCCAAATACCCATCAACTGGTCACCAGACCAACTGCAGTCCAGCCGCGTGCTGGGAGGCTGCTCAGCAATGCAAAGGAACCAGCTACTGACACACACACAACACACCACCTGGGCACCACGCAGAAGTATCCCGCCAAGGGAAAGGGCCAGATGTGTGGCTCCCACTACACAATCTCATTTATACAAAATTCTAGAAGAGGCAAAATCACAGTGACAGAAGCAGCTCAGTGGCTGCCAGGGAGAAGGCTGGAGCAGGGGCTCACTCCCAGGGGCACAAGGCTACAGAATGATTCCGATTCTGTACTCGACGGCAGTGGTGACATGACTATCGTTAAAACTCACAGACCTGCACGCTGAGAAAGGTGCACTCTGCTATGCGCCAACTATGCCTCCATCAACGGAGATGTAAAAGGTAACATGTGCTACCACTGCATGCCCACCAGAATGGGTGAAACAGGGAAGCCTGGCCACACAAAGTGCCAACAGGATAGCACGGCAGCAGCACTGGGCCCGCGGACGAAGTAAATTCGCTCAGCCACTCAGGAACACGGCCTGGCAGTTTCTGATGAGACCAAACTTACACCTTCCACACAACTCAGCTATTCCACTCCTAACATTTACCCAAAAGAAAAGGACATCTACACGTATGTTCACACAAAGACTTGAACACGAATGTTCAAAAAAAAGCTTTATTCGTAATAGCCAAAAACTGGACACATGCCAAATCCCCTCGGCTGGCAAATGGATAAATAGTGTACATCCAAACAGAAACCATTCCACATAAAAATAAAAAACTGTGGACCCATGTAGCACACGATGACCCTCCAAGTACTTTGAGTAGGAAGCCAGACACCAGGGAGCACATAACTGGGGTTTCAGCGACCTGAGCTCTCGGAAGGACAGATCCACATCGACAGTTAAGAGGCAGCCCAGAGAACGCCTTCCCGTGTGGGGCAGAGGGTACAAGCAGACCCTCCAGGGGGCTGAACGAAACGGGGGCAGACATCCTCAGTCTGTGCACTTACAATGGAGACATTTCATTGTATATAAATTACGTCCCCTCCAAGAATTTTTATGCATGTTAACCCCTATTTAAAGGAGAGCTCCCATCCCCAAACCGTCAGCCTCCAAGTACAGCCACGCCTCACATAATGATGCTCCTGGCAATAACAGACGGCACACATGACGCTGGTCCCATCAAGACCATCCTGGCTAACAGGGTGAAACCCCATGTCTACTAAAAATACAAAATATCAGCCAGGCGTGGTAGCACACGCCTGCAGTCCCAGCAACTTGGGAGTCTGAGGCAAGAGAATCGCTTGAACCTGGGAGGCAGAGGTTGCAGTGAGTCGAAATCACACCACCGCACTCCAGCCTGGGCAACAGAGCAAGAATTCACCTCAAAAAAACAAAAAAGCATAGCACACTGGCCAGGTGCAGTAGCTCACCACTTTGAGAGGGTGAGGTGTGAGACTGCCTAAGGCCAGGCGTTCAAGACCAGTCTGGGCAACAAGGCAAGACCACCTATCTCTCTCTACAAAAAATTAAAACATCAGCCAGGCACAGTGACTGTAGTCCCAGCTACTCAGGGAGGCCAAGGGGGAGGATCACGTGAGCTCAGGAGTTCAAGGCACCACTGCACTCCAGCCTGAGTGACAGAGTGAGACCCTATCTCCTAAAAAAAAACCTCCCACATACAATTCTGTAGCATACAGAATACTGGCTAATGATATGGACAGGATGCAAGGAAATACTGGGTAGAAGAGGGCAATTCCCCAGCAAAGGCCCCACCCTCAAGCCTGGACACCTACAGCTCTAAATGGGAACAGGCATTCCTGTTTGCACACCCAAATGTTGCCTTTTCCAAGATTACTCTGGCCTGCCATGCCCCTATCCTGTGCCTATATAAACCCCAAGCTCCACTGGCAAGAGCAAAGTGGCGCAGCAGAGAAGGAGAAAAGAGAAGGAGTGTCTGAATGTCGAGACCCCCGGGGTTCGGCTCGGCACCGTCCAAGAGGAGATGGGCTGTGGGACGGCTGAACTCCAGAGGAAGATCATCATCTTACTCCATCCCCTCGCCAGCTCATCCATCTCACTGAGGATCACCTCCATCGTTCAATAAAATCCCCACAAACGCCATCCTTCAAGTCCATGTGACCTGATTCTTCCTGGATGCCGCACAAGGACTTGGGTACCAAGAGGGCAGAGTTTGGTAAAAGGCTGTCGCATGACTCTCTGCTGAGCTGGTTAACACTTAGCCATCTGCAAATGGCAACTGCTAAAAGAGCATTCATTGTAACATACCCGTAGACGCTACTGTGGGGTTGGAGCCCAAAAGCGCTTGCCCGGGCTCCAGCACCTGCCCGTCAGCGTGCTCCCCCTCCCACAAACAAGCCACACCCCCTGCTGCAGTCCCGAGAGGGGGTTAGGGAACGCTTCTGTTTCAATGATAATTAGCAAATATGCTACTGATTTACGTATTTATTATATTCTACTTCCTATCACTGTTTTAGAGTATACTGCATCTACTTATTAAAACTTACAGTTGGCCAGGCGCGGTGGCTCAAGCCTGTAATCCCAGCACTTTGGGAGGCCGAGACGGGCGGATCAGGAGGTCAGGAGAGCGAGACCATCCTGGCTAACACGGTGAAACCCCGTCTCTACTAAAAAATACAAAAAACTAGCCGGGCGAAGTGGCGGGTGCCTGTAGTCCCAGCTACTCGGGAGGCTGAGGCAGGAGAATGGCGTAAACCCGGGAGGCGGAACTTGCAGTGAGCTGAGATCCGGCCACTGTACTCCAGCCTGGGCGACAGAGCCAGACTCCATCCGTCTCAAAAAAAAAAAAAGAAAAAACTTACAGTTAACTGTAAAGCAACCTCAGGCAGGTCCTTCAGGAAGAATCCAGAAGGAGGCACTGTTATCATAGGGATGACAGCTCCATATGTGTTACTGCCCCTGAAGACTTTTCAGGGAGAGAGGATGTGGAGGTGGAGGCCAGAGATGTGGATGATCCTGACTCGGTAGGCCTAGGCTAACGTGTGCGCTTCTGTCTTGTTTCTAACAAGTAAGTTTAAAAAGTAATAAATAATTTTAAAAATGGAAAAAAGCTGGCTGGGCGTGGTGGCACACGTCTGTAATCCCAGCAATTTCAGAAGCTAAGGCAGGCATATCGCTTGAGCCCAGGAGTTCAAGACCAGCCTGGACAACATGGTGAAACCTACAAAAAAAAAATACAAAAATTAGCCCGGCATGGTGGCCATGCCTATAGGTCCTGCTATCCGGGAGCCTGAGGTGGGAGGATCTCCTGAGCCCAGGGAGGTCAAGGCTGCAGTGAGCCATGATTGTGTCACTGCACTCCAGCCTGGGCGACAGAGCTTACAGAATAAGGATATAAAGAAAGTATTTTTTTTTTTTTTTTTTTGCACAGCTGTATAATGTGTTTGTGTTTGAAGCTAAGTGTTACTACAAAAGAGTCAAAGAGTTTTAAAAAGCTAAAAAGTTTATAAAATTACAGTAAGGTTATTACTGAAGAAAGAAAACTATGTATAAATTCCATAGTCCCTAAGCACACCCTAAGCATACAGTGCTCCAGAGTCTACAGCAGCACAATCGCATCCCGGGCCTCTCACTCACAGACACCCGCAGAGCAACACTCAGTCCTGCAAGCTCCATTCATGGTGAATGCCCTACACAGGTGCACCATTTTTCATCTTTTATCCCCTATTTTTACTGTACCTTTCCTATGTTTAGATACACAAACTCACTATTGTGTTACAACTGTACACCTCACAAGCCATGCAGGTTTACAGCCCAGGAGCCAGGGGCTGCACCACACAGCCTAAGAATGTAGCAGGCTGTGCCACCCAGGTTTGTGTTAGTATATTCCACGATGCTCGCACAACGGTGACGGTGCCTAACAAGGCGTTTCTAGAATGTATCCCCATCACTAAGTGGCGCAGGACTGTACCTGGTTTACACAGTAATTCCAGGAAGTATTTCCAAGCCCACTGCAGGCTGGACGGGAAGACACCGAGGCAGGGCCCGGTATCTACCCCAGGCTTCCGCTTCCACCAGTGTCAAGACCACCCTGCCTGGCCTTCCCTCAAGATGGACCCTCCCCTATCTCCAGTCCAATATTCCCAGGCATAGCTAACTTGCGCTTATTATATGCTTTTTGCCTTGGCAGAGAAAAATATAATACATTTTTTAAACTATTTCCTTCCAAAATGATTTAAGTTTTAGTGCCTGAATTACAGAGAAAAGCGTCACTATTCAAAGTAATTTCCTGAGTGTACTACACATAAAACTTCAAGTTTTTCAATTAAAATAAAAAGCTACCAGAGATGATCTCCAGATTATATACTGTTAAGAAAAAATATCAAGATAATAGTGTACGTGCTATATTAGTTGTAATAGGAGAGAAGAGTATGTGTGTGTATGCACGTATGTGTATTTTGAACCATATAAATGTTTTACACCCTCAAAATATAAAATGAAACAAAAAAAGTAAAATTGAAAACAAACCAAAACACAACTAAATTGTATGACATATTGATAACATAACCAACACAAAAAAGAATCATTTCAGTGGAGTTTTGAACACAGTACTGACCTAACATCCTTAAAGGATAAATTCTAAAGACAAAGAGTATGAAGAAACCTTAAACTTTACTCTCATGTTATTTTTGTAATTCTGGATCTATGCTGAAGTATATGGCAGGAGAAGCCAAGTAAGTAAATATGTTTATGTTACCAGGACCTAAGCTTTTCTGTGCAAGAGATAAAAATATAATTTCACAGAATTTGTGGGAGGGGGAGAATGTGCTGTGTTAAAAATGTGTACCAACGTGACCAGCACCCCAGCCCTGCCGAAACTGCTTAAGAGTCATTTTCCTCTAAATGCCATTCCAAGGCTCCTCGGGAAAGAGACAGGCCTGGGACAGGAAATATAGGATGAGGCTGACGTCTTGTGCCAGATGCACCAAACAGGACGGAGCGAAGGCCAGGAGGCCAGGAGACCCGTGGGCACAGGGAGCAGTCCCAAATAGGAATGGACGAGAAACTCAGCCCAGGGCGAAAAAAGGGGCCACCTTACGTGACACATGAAAATTAATCCCAGACAGATTAGTGACTACAAGGAAAAGAAAACTCACAACGCCGACGTGAAAACACAGATGAGTAGGTAAATAACCTCAGGTAGGGAGACGCAGTCTAGCCACACTGCAGGAAGAGAACTTGCAAAGCCATGCCACTCAAACGGAATCCCATCGGGACGCTCCCTGCTCAAGACTGTCACAGGGACAACCATCCCACACCTCCTGGCCCATGCATTCTCCCCACCGGACACACAAGGTCCGGAATGTTCTTCCCTGTCCTTCCTGGGAGAGCCCTGCCTGCCGTGCCTGCCCTGCTCCTCTCTACCCTTGACTTGCTTCAGGTGCTTGGTGGAGCTGATGGTGGTTAAACTTTCAACAGCGCGCCTGTTTGGGTTTAAGCTTCAGAGAACAGGCGCAGAATCCCTGCACGTGCGAGCACTCCGTGAGTGCTGTGGGATGAAACAGCGATGCTGCCTGAACCACACACCCATGGTCTCGGTTCTGCAATCCTCCCTTGGTGACAGGAATACAGATTAGCATGCGTTTCTTTTCCATACTTTTTTGCCTTTATCAAATTTTCTAGGATGAGTACATATTATTCAGAAAGAAAATAACTATTTAAAAGCCAGAAAACTGCCTTGTTTGTGAGTATAAGGCTACATAAACTATTGTCACACACCTGCTCCTGGAAAAGGTGAACCCTGAGGAGAGCACAACAGATCTGTGGCGAAAGAGCCAGCGGACATGAAAACTCTTTCTCATCTAATCCAGAGCAGACGCTCCTGCTTGGACAAAGGGAAGACAGAACTGACGCCCAGGGTACAAACAAGTCCCAAACACACAGCTCCTCATTTGTGTCCCCTGCAGGAATAGCAGTAACCTCTTTTTCACAACTATAACTAACAAATTTTCCTTCTCTCACACAAACACTTCCAAATACTGATTCTCTCCTAAAGAAATGCAAAGTTCCACAGCCAGCATCAGATCTAAGAGGCAGGTAATGAGGCTGTTTCCCGCCAGGCTGCTGAAAGCTCTCACCCTGCGGCGCCCCAGCGTAGCGGAGAGCAGACACTGGGATTCTGTACCAACAATGAGACACAAATGACAACAACAGCCACAACTGCCTTTCCTTCCCTGAAACACCATGCTACATGCAACAGGAAGAAACACTGGCCCCAGGGACTTGGTACAGCTTTACTGAAATACAGTTCACATAAAACAAAATTCACCTATTTTAAATGTGCAATTTGAAAAGTTTGGGCAAATGTATACAGTTGTGTAACCCTACCACAATCAAGATTTAAAACGTTTCTATCCACTTAAAACATGCCCTGATGCCACACTACCCTCAGTCCAGGCAATCACGACTATTTCAGCTTAGCTTTTTCTAGAATTTCATACAAATGAAATTGTGCAACAGGTGGTTTACCTACCTGGCTTCTTGACCCTGTGGGGAATTTTGTAGCTTCACTGTATTGCTGCACGTGTTGTGATCTGCTCCTGCGTGGAGCTGAGCAGCATCTCACCATACAGATCCGTCACATCGCCTGTCACCACTCACCGCAGGATGGACACTTAGGTTCTTTCCAAATATCCTGGGTGGGGCCGCCGCACACGGTCAATCAATACTTAACTTTCTACGCTTCTCCTGTCCGTGTTGAGGGTCCCAGGACCTCCGCACTGGCACTCACACATGGGATGTGTCAGTTTAGCTCCAGCTGTTTTTAGGTGGGTGTGTTATCAGCTGCAGCACCTCACTGGGGTTTTATGTCCTGGAGTCTAACGATGTGAGCACCTTTTCATACACCTGCCAGCCATTTGTGTACCTTCTTTTGGGTCTATTCAAACGCTCTGCACATTTTTAACCATTGTTTGTTGTCTTGTTAGTAAGTTGTAAGAGTTCTTCACGTATTCTGGATACGAGTTCTGTGTTAGATATAAATATTTTCTCCCAGTCAACGGCTTGCCTTTTCTTTGTCTTAACGACGTCTGTCAACTAGCAAAAGTTTTCCTTTAATTGTGAAGTCCCATGTATCGACTTTCTCCCCATTAGTTCATGCTGTTTGCATCCTAGAAAATCCTTCCCAGCCGCAATTATAAAGACCATCACGGTGTTTCACTCATCTGTTCTTCGACAATTACTCTCTTTTCAGAAGGACAACTTCAGTGTCACTATGGACAGTACACACTCTTACTAGCATGGGGCTCTGGTAGTAGGAGCCACCACTGCAATCCCAAAGCTGACCAGGCTCCCTGCTTACCCCGAGAGGCCACACCACCAGCCTGCACTGACACCCCTGAAACACCGACGTTCTAGAAACACCCTTTTCTTCTGAGAGTCACACCAAGGTCTGGTTAAGTAGGCACTCTGAGCATGGACTTCTCTTAAAGCTGATGAATATTCGTGAGCTCCTTCAGAAGGAAGAGATCACATAGCAAAGTCTCAGGGCACCTGGTCTACCCTCTTCCCTCTACAGCGAGACCCCCTCGACCCCGCACAGGAAAGGGGCGCTGGGAACAGTAAGTCTGACACCCCGCCCCCGCACCGGAAATATCTGGCATAGAAAGAGATGGAAACAGTGGCGGCAGATACTGCAGCCTCTGCCTCTGCCATGAGGGCAGCGTGCGCCGTCAGGCCCAGGTGATGCAAGGCGCTTCAGCACCAACCAGGCCAGAAGAGTCGCACCTGGCTTCCACCACGGGAACACAGCAGAATACAAACGTATGCTATCAAATGTCAATCATACCAAAAAGGACACAGCCACGGAAGTCGCAGGTCTATTTTTATAAACACCAGCACCCAGGATTCCTCGCCGAGATATTCAAACACGGGCACTGCCTGACTCACCGGCGACCCTGCCCCGGGACTGCCCCACATCAGGGCCATCCCAGACCTCGCTCCCCAGCACTCACACCCTCACTGGACCACCCCCTCCCTCATCAAGAGGCCTGGTCCCCCACCCAGAGTCACAATGCGGGGAGGGGTGTGTGGAAGAAAGCAAGTCAAAGTCACCTCTGAAAATCCCCTGCAGCCCTGGGGCTCAATGCTGAGTCAATTCCCTGTGGCTGCGACATACCTAGCATCCTCCCACACAGGGCAGGCGGGCACGTGCCTGCCCAAGTCCCCAATGAGAAAGGGGGCTGCCTCTGGGGGTTCTGTTGTACCACAAATGCTTTTCTAAAAACCAAGAGGCAGCCCAGCCCTGTACTAGCTCCTCCTGGACCCACCTAGGAAAGGATGGGGGTTGTCAAGTGATTTGCTAAGCTGGGCATCCAGAGTGCAGCGCAGTGAGAACAACTGACAGGGCCACCTGCAGGGCCTGGCTGGAATCTCCCTGACTCCAGCTGGCCAGCAGAGCCTACCTAGCCCCTCCGTCCTGTCCCTGGGGTGGGCCCTGCTCTTCCCCCAACAGAGGTGCCCCCACTCTCATGCAACACAAACCCATCGCACTTCCAGCATCCCCATGTGGGGCCACACCTCCATTAAGCAGGATCGGCTCCCCACGTGCTCACCTCCATCACCAGGCTCCGTCCCCACAGGTCCTCTCCCTATATGCCCACCTTGTGACCTGGCACCATCCCCCCAGAGGCCTCTCCTGGCATGCCCACCTCGATCCCTGGGCCCTTTCCCTGCATGCCCACCTTGATCACCGGGCGCCGTACCCCCAGCCCTCTCCCCGCATGCCTACCTTGGTCACCAGGCTCCCTCCATCCTCCTGCAGTCCTCTCCCTGCGTGCCCACCTCAGTCACCGGGCTCCATCCCCCTCCCCACATGCCCACCTCGGTCACCGGGCTCCATCCCTCTCCCCGCATCCCCACCTCGGTCACCAGGCTCCATCCCCCCACCCAACCCTCTCCCTGC
>NC_045453.1:34770825-34784894 GCF_002776525.5 Piliocolobus tephrosceles
TCCATCCCCGCCCCGGCCCTCTCCCTGCATGCCCACCTTGGTCACCAGGCTCCATCCTCCTGCAGTCCTCTCCCTGCATGCCCACCTCAGTCACCGGGCTCTGGCTCCCTCCCCGCATGCCCACCTCAGTCACCGGGCTCTGTCCCCCCACAGCTCTCACCCCGCATGCCCACCTCGGTCACCAGGCTCTGTCCCTCTGCGGCCCTCTCCCTGCATGCCCACCTCGGTCACCAGGCTCCATCCTCCGGTGGCCCTCTCCCCACATGCCCACCTTGGTCACCGGGCTCTGTCCTCCAACTCCGAGCTGCAGCATCTGCACTGTGCCCCCACTGGCACCACCCACCAGCCCCAGTCTGGCTGCTGGTTCTCCAGGTGCGGCAGTGCCCATGCTTGCCTTCCACATCCGCCCTGACTATCCCCACCATCGGGACGTGCAGAGACCCTGCGAGCGGGAGTCCCGGGCTGAGCTTCTGTGCGAGTGTCTACGACCTGTCCAGGAAGTGGACCCCAAACGTCTGCCCTGTAGGGCGGTCGTGAGCATGGGAGGTGCACACAGTGCCTGGCACCAGCCAGCACGCGGCAGTCACAGCACACAGGCCCACTTCTGCGTCCTGTGCTCAGTGACCACCGCCCTGTTTCTGATCCTGTCTCCAGTGTGTCATCAGGACCAACACCTAGAACCCAGGCCAGACCTTCTGGCTCTTCCACTCCACAGCCTTCAGGGGTCCCCACTGCCTGCAGAGGAAGGCTCTGCTCTCCACACCCTCCTGGGTCTCATCTGCCTGAGTCATACCCATACTCACACCGGCAGAGAAGCACCACGGCCCAGATCCCCACCTACCCAGACTCCGCACCCTGCCCCTGCCCCCCATGCACCCCAGCCCAACTCCCAACTCCCCAGCAGTTCACAGTTGCCACCAGGGTCACTCCCAAGGGAGACAGGGCCAGGGCAGAGGTTCCAGAGCCCAAGTCTCTAGCCCTAGGCCCCACCAGCCATGTGGCCTTGAGCAGGTCATAGAAATGCGAGCCTCAGTGTCCTTGTCCCTAGGCAGGTTTCATGACACCATCATCACAAAGACTAAACACGGTGCCAGAGACGACACTCAAGGTGCTTGCAGCAAAGTGACCACTTCAGACCTGCTGCAGAAACCCAACCTGTCAGGGAGCACACAGCAGCCCCACGGAGCAGCCTGTCCCCGAGGCAGGGAGTCCGCCTCACCCGCTCACCCCATCTCCACCCAACGCCTGCTGTCAGACGCTGGAGTCGTAACTACTCACAGAGGACACCTGACAAACTGTTTTTCTACAACCTTTCATGAACATGAGGCTGCAACAGTCAAAAGAGGTAACACCCAGAGCCCCTAGAGGACACTGCAGACCGGAGGGTTCTGCACAGCAGCGACCGGGGCATAGTAGCAGAAGGAAAGGCTTGTTCCCCGCATAACCTGTCCTTGGCCTCTCATCATCCTCCCCCTGGGGTCCCAGCCTGGCCCTGCTCCCGTGGATCACTCCATGTCCCATCCCTCACCACTCCCTTCTCCTGCCAGCCTGGACCTGGGCACGGCAGGAGTCTCCTCCTGGCACCTCTGCCCCATAGGAGGCAGCTTCTGACAACTCTTCCCAAAGCGTCACAACACCTGCTTGTGCCTGTACGTGGAGATTCCAGACAGGTGCCCCATCCCCTGAGAGCAGCCCTGGGTGCTGGCAGCACAGTCTCCTCTCTCCCCCACCCCTCCAAGCAAGACTCACCAAAACAAGAGTAAAGGAATTTAAATGGTCAAAGTCTCCAAAAAAAGAGAGGAGAAGGACAAGATAGTTCAACAAACCCAGTGCAGGCTCCATGAGAGCCACGGGGCTCGGGAACAGCAGAGGCCTGCCTGGGAGGGCACACCCCTGCTGCTGATAGGACAGGCCGTCTAGGCATCACCCAGAGCCACCTGCCAGGCTCCCTCCCCACAAGGCCCAGTGACTGCCCTCCCCAGGGGGCACCTGCAGAGGGAACTTGGTCATCTTGGCCCTGCAGCATGAGTCCCACCCGCCACTCGCTCCCACCCCTCTCACCACCACAGGACGCAGGGTTGGGCCTGTCCTAGACCTGTCTTCCCACTACCAGAGCCCTGATCCACAGAGGCCACCTTCCCTCCCTACTCACTTGGTGACCCCCACAGCCATCAGCACAGTCCCTTGGTGCCCACAGTCGCTCCTCTGAGGGGCCTGGCCCCTGCCATGGCACCACTTCAGAACCTCATGGCGGGTGGCCTGTGGTCCTCAACGCTGCCCCTGCCAAGCCTCCTGCAGCCGTCCCTGGCCGGGCCACCAGCACCTCAGGGGTGTCCCGGGCAGTGGGGATGCAGTGAGGACAGACAGATCCACTCGTGAGGAACCTGCACCCACAGGACACGCTCCATTCTGGACATCTGCCACCCCTTCCCTGGGCAAACCAAGGTTGCCGCCTCCCACCAGGCTCTAGGGCCTACAGATACACGACCAAGCCCCTGGAGGGTCACATCACCTCACAACCACAAGGAAGAGAGATGACAGGAAAGCCACCTTCCCCTTCTGCATCCTGCACCCTGGACTCCCTGCGTCCCCACAGCACAGCGTGGCCACGGAGCACCACAGACGCGCCCGGACCAACCAGCTCCAAGTAGGGTACAGTATCGGTGTGCAGGCCAAACGACAGTGGCCTGGATGAAGTGGCTGATATAAAGCACGTCAAAGACTCAACCTCCCCCTCCCGGCCCACCCGTCCTCATCCAGCCTAACTTGCACCGATCCAAAGCACGAATCCACACGGGGCACACTTTGTTTCCACTATTGAGCGTGGCTCCAAGATCGCTTCTTAAAAAACAAACAGGAAAAAACAAAGAAACTGTCCTTTGACCCCTCACCACAGTCAGTGCCCTCCTCTCCATCTCCTCCTGACCCTGACCCCCAGCACTGCCACCTGGGACCAGGCGCCTCCAGTCGGCTGAGATCAACAAACCCCAGGGTGCCCTGCCCCGCACCGGCTCCACACCCCAGCCCCAGCCCGCGTGTGCCCCGGGTCACTGCCTCCCCTGCACCACTAGAATGTCCCCACCCAGGTGTCTGGGCTGGTATCTTGTCACTTCCCCCACACGCGATGAGCAAGTGTCCCATGGCTTGAACACCACTGTCCCCACACTGTCCCCTGTGAACTGCAGGCTCACGCTCCAGGAGCCTCGCGCCACCCCCACACCCCACACCCCGGGTCCCTCAAGCCACCCCCACACCACCAGGTCCCTCGCGCCACCCCCCACACCACCAGGCCCCTCAGGCCATCCTCCACATCCCAGGTCACACCACACCCCATGACATCAGGTCCCTTGCGCCACCCCCACAACACCAGGTCTCCAGGGCTGGCACCGTGTGGCCCAAAGCAGGTGGCAGCCCTTCCCACACAGGAACTCTGGTGGCACGCCCACAAGCTCCAAGGCACTGAGGTGACACCATCCCCAAGCCCAGCCTTAGCAGCCCAAGCAGAGCTGTGCCTGGCCCACAAAAGTGGAAGAGGGCGGCCCTGTCACACGTCCAGAATCACAGCCTCCATGACACCCAGTCCGTGCTTTCCAAACTCTCAGAGCTCTGCATCCAACTGATGGTGGGGCACAGGGAGGGCCGCGGTGTCCCTGAGTGCAAGCACTATCCTGAAGCCAGGAGCCCATGAGGCCACCAAGCTGGAGGACAAGGACCGCCCTTGCACTGCCCAATGACGAGCTCCCGGCCCGGCTCTCTGCTGCTCTGGATCCATCACTAAATGGCTCCATAAGTGGCTGGTCACACAGGAGCAGCAGGAAAACGCTGGGGCACCCACAACTGAACAGAGAAGACGCCCACCTTGAGAAGGTACTCTGGAGAAAGGAGCGACGTTTACGCTGAGAAGCTGCATCCGTGCACCTCGCCTCCGCCCCGTCCACGCCGACCTGTGTCACTCCCCAAGCAACTCCGTCAGCAAGCTGCCGGATCCACAAGGTCTGACCTGAGCTTGCTGCCGAGTGAACGTTTGTTGACCGACCAACCAAACTCATCCCTCTGGCCCACCAAGGCCACGCAAGGTCTGAAGCGTGCTGGCTGTCCACCGGTATCCCACCCCGCCCCCAGGACAAGCCGAACCACCCAGCACTCTGTGCAGATGGACACGGCCAATGACCGAGTCTTCTCGGCTGGAACTGGGGAGAGGCCTGCGTCACTTCTGAGCAAGGGCCTTAAGACCAGGAGTGCGTCTTGGCCGCTTGACACCCTTGCAGCCACAGGACTGCGGACACTGACAGCGATGGGCCTCCCCAGGCAGATGAGGTAGCCCAGACTTAGCAGACAGCCACCAGCTGGGGGAGCCCAAGCACCGGAGCGCCCACAGGACACAGCAGGATCGTCGGGCGAGGCCACGAGCCACACAGACCCAGCCCGGCATAACAGCCCCTCACCACGCACTCAAGACATTCCCTTCTGTGGATTTTCTCTTTGAAAGCCAGGTCCCTGTGTTTGAGGGGTTTTAAGTTCGTAAGTTCGCTCCAAGCTGAACCATTTCCAGTCTCTCTTGGCAGCACGAGCATGAAGGAGGCGGCCTGAGGGAGTGGCAGGTACCCTGCAGCAGGTGCCTCTGTTCAGTGGCCACGGGGTTTTAGAGAAACTGGTCACTCTGCGCGCCTCAGCGTCTTTGTGGAGAAGGACTCTCTTCCGGGACCTTCTGGCTCTAGAGAGCTACAGACCCGCGAATCCGTGCACGCCAACACACGGCAGGAAGGCCAGGACTGCACGGGCAAAAGCAAAGCAGCCTCCACCACAGCCACGCTACCTCGGCCATCGCTGCGCTGGAGGGCAGGGCAGACGGTGACCTTGCAACAAACACTACCCCACCACACAGGGCTCTCAGCAACGGCCCCACAGTGTCCTTCCGTCCCAAGAGCTGACAGCTCTTTGCTCTGGGCCACCCCTCCTGCAACCTCCTCCCACCAGGCTCCTGCACCCAGGTGTCCACCGTCACTCATCCCACTCCCAGCACCGCTGGCCAGATGCGCTCTGTGAATGCCGGCCTCTCCCAGCACTCCTCCCTGGCTCCCAAGCTGGCCCAGCCTCAGAGGTGCCGGCACCTGTAGGGTGCCTTCTACAGCTCTTCTAGCCTACTCTACAGGCTCATAACACCCCATGGTCATCAGAGCCGCAACACCATGACTCCCAGACCCTGGCCTATGCCAGCTGCTCCCCTGAGCTCCTGCCTCCCACCAACCACCACTGACGCTCCCTCTCACCCCGCCTGCCCACCTCAATTTCATTCCACAAGAGCCCTTGTCCTCACCCCACCCTCCAGCCCATCCACACCTCCCTAAGCCCCGCCAACTGCCTTGGGCCCCTGCCACACCCACCCCCACATTCCACAGCTCAGATGCAAAAGTGACCTCAATATACAACTTTAAACTATGCCCTGGCCAGGCGCGGTGGCTCGAGCCTGTAATCCCAGCACTTTGGGAGGCCGAGACGGGCAGATCACGAGGTCAGGAGCTCGAGACCATCCTGGCTAACACAGTGAAACTCCGTCTCTACTAAAAAATACAAAAAACTAGCCGGGCAAGGTGGCGGGCGCCTGTAGTCCCAGCTACTCAGGAGACTCAGGAGGCTGAGGCAGGAGAATGGCATAAACCCGGGAGGCGGAGCTTGCAGTGAGCTGAGATCTGGCCACTGCACTCCAGCCTGGGTGACAGAGCGAGACTCCGTCTCCAAAAAAAAAAAAAAACTATGCCCTATCCAACTTCAAACCCTCAATGGCTTCCAGCCACTGAGGCTCTTAGAATCAATTCACACTGTGTGCAGGCAGCCCTGCAATACAATCAGTTCACACAGTGCATTCCTGTGATATAATCAATTCACACCGCGTGCAGGCAGCCCTGCAATACAATCAGTTCACACAGTGCATTCCTGTGATATAATCAATTCACACTGCGTGCAGGCAGCCCTGCAATACAATCAATTCACACAGTGCATTCCCGTGATATAATCAATTCACACTGCATGCAGGCAGCCCTGTGATACAATCAGTTCACACTGCCTGGAGGCAGTCCTGCAATATAACCAATTCATGCTACCTGGGGGCAGGCCTGTGATACAATCAGTTCACACTGTGTACAGGCAGCCCTACCATATCAATTCACACTATCTGAGGGCAGCCCTACAATCTGCTGGGGGGGGAGGGGCCCTGCATCTGCTCTTTCCTCAGCCTGGACACACGTCCCAGCTGCATGTGGCTGACCCCTTTCTCATCCCTCAGCCTCCT
The DNA here is from genome assembly GCF_002776525.5 of Piliocolobus tephrosceles. NCBI lineage: Eukaryota > Metazoa > Chordata > Mammalia > Primates > Cercopithecidae > Piliocolobus > Piliocolobus tephrosceles. The sequence goes on from NC_045453.1 coordinate 34,777,115, forward strand.
GGGAAAGCCTTCCCTGACTACCCTGCCCAGCAGTCCCCTCTCACCCAAGGGTGCTAATCACAATCAGACATACCTGCTGATCTGTTTCCCTGTTAACTGCCTGGCCACAACGGACACACCACGAAAGCAGGGGCTGTCAGCCTGGGACCCCCACAGCTGAACCCTGGTACCCACGTCAGCCTTCCCCCATGGCCCAGTACACACTCTCCTAATGTGCTCACGCAGGCCAGGTGCAGTGGCTCACACCTGTAATCTGAGCACTTTGGGAGGCTGAGGCAGGTGGAGCACTTGAGGTCAGAAGTTCGAGACCAACCTGGCCAACATGGTGAAACCCCGTCTCTAACAAAAATACAACAATTAGCCGTGTGTGGTGGTACATGCCTGTATTCCCAGCTGCTCAGGAGGCTGAGGCATGAGAATCACTTGATCCTGCGAGGCGGAGGTTGCAGTGAACTGAGATTGCGCCACTGCATTCCAGCCTGGGTGATGGAGTGAGAGACTGTCTTGGAAAAAAAAGAACGCACTTATACAAATAGTCACAGTTGGTGAGAATAAACAGCCAACATCCGCGTGAACGAGGTCTAATTTCGCTTAAAGAAATGCAACTTAAAACTAGACCCGATTTTCTTCCTTTAGAATAGTATCCATTTCCAAAAGTCGTATTCTGGCAATGGTTTTAAACGTGTAATCTGATGGAAGGTGATATGTATCAAAGCTTTGAAAATGCTCAAACCACCAGACACGCAGTTAGACATAAAGGCATTCACCTACAGGGGCCACTTGCCACCGTCAGCACAGCACCCTGGCGCAGGGGCCTGTGACCAAATGCTAGAGCCTGAGACCACCGAGGGCCAAGGGAAAATGCACCAGACACAGGACAAGGCAAGGCACAGACTTGGGTCACAGGAGAACTGTAATTACAGAAAAACACAGAAACAGATCTGCACCGGACACAGGCTGAAGTGAGACACCCCAAAATGTGAGCAGTCTGGGCCAGGTGATATTACAAGTGACTCTATTTTCATCTCCACAGTTTACTTTCCAAACTTCCTATAATGAATAAAAACTAATTTTATAAACAGAAAAATAATGTTGGTGAAATAACTAATAGTTTTTTTATATTTATAGTTTCATAAAAAAGCCAACAGAGCCTGTTTCCCATGTCACCCCTCGTTCCTGTCATGATGCTTCTGACACTGACATTCGTAACCTTCTGCAAAGCTCCAAAGCACGGCAGGCCTGCGCCCTGCTCTGAGCGCATGCATGGCTCCTATGAACACCATGGAGACGACGCTCCTCTGCAGAAGACACAGAACTTCCTTTAAAAACTCTCACAGGTCGTTGTCCCACACACTTTAGTGCAAAGTCAGAAAATAAAAGGCCGTGTCCCCCGACCCCTTGGAACAAGGTGCCCGCCTTGCCACCTGTAGCACCTCCACCCACAGTGGACCAGCTGACCCACAGAGCCTCTGCCCTGGGTGTGCTCTGGCCACACCCAATGCCCGGAGAAGGGTGCAGCTCCCTGGCTCCAAGTGTCCTGCCTTGTCCATGTACCGTCCACTTGGACCTCTGACCCTAACCCTGAAACAACTCCCTTGGGAGCCACAGACCTTCTTACTGCAGGGTCCTCATTCTAAAACCTAACGTCAAATTTGATAGACATAAAAAACTGTTTCTGGGGTTTCCTGACTATTCGGAAATGGTGCCTCCAAGATCCACGTGCCCCAACACCACCCTAGCTGGCCACACTCCTCTCACAACTTTGAGACCAAGATGCCACGTGTGCCTTCCTCACATTGGCGCTTTCCAGTGATGCCAAGTGAGGGACAGAAAGGGCCCATCAGATCTCAGGAAGGACGGACACAGGTCTACACACAAGGCCACATACAACCGGGCTCGTGGGGCCAACTTCTCCAGTCCCCAAACACAGTCCACAACAGACAACTTCTCCCGTCCTCACACGCGCCTCCCAACAGACAACTGCTGCTCCACCACGTGACACCCATGGCAGGAGAAGCTGGGGGTGCTTCACTACCTCATCCTGCACACAGCAGCACGGCCCGCTCCAGGCAGAAGGCAGGCCTGGAGAAGAGCCTGAGACCACCGCGGAAAGACCGACAGGGGACACCACACACTTTCTCAAATGGGAGAGGGGCCTCATGGTGGACAACATGTATCTCCTGGTTTTTTGGAAGCTGTACTTCTTTGGTGCAAACATTCATTTGAGATGTAAAAATCAAAAGTTTTCATTCAAAACTTTCACGGTCCAACTATGGAAAAATTAAGTACCCCATTTTCAAACATAACTTTACAGCACTTGTTCTGCTTCACTATTCCAAGCAAGAATTTGGAAAGAACAGCTGTGTACACGTTTGCAGCTGACACCACCACAATGCCATAGCAACCGCAGGCCCACCTGGAAGCAGAAGCGTCCAGGAAGCCCAGGTGCACAGCACTCAGCACAGAAGGGCCTGCAGCAAAAAGCCCCCGTTATTTAACTGCTTTATTGCTATCAAAGGCCTGATTAAGCAAAGGCCACCATCCCACTGCCTGAGCCGGGCACCACAGCTGAACGCCCTGAACAGCAACTGTTTCCTGGACGATCGAAGGCCTAGAGGTTCCTACTGAGCACCACGAAGAAGAAAAGCAAAGTACTCTGGGAACCCTGCAAATTACCCCAAATCTCAGGCAAGCTTCTCCAGAGCCGTTACACCTCTGCTTCAAGATCCTCAAAAACAGCTGCTAATTACACTTTGATCAACTCACATATAACCAACAATTTATAAAAGCTTTCTTCAAATTCATCACCTAAGTGGAAGAAAACTCACATTATACGACAGAAAAGGCTTTGGAGGCAGAACAGGAACTACCTCGACTCCACTCTGATTTCAGGATGCAGACACGCCCACCACTCTGTTCTGCTGAGCTGGGTCTGTGCTGCTCTGACCAAACGCCGCCTCCCAGCGACCCTGTGCTGATGTCTAAGGGGCAACTTCCACAGCACACCGGGGAGCCCGGGGGCAGTCCTGGGAGCCGGGGTGGCTCTGCTCTCTGCCCTTGGAGAAGGCCAACTTCCCATGCGCTCGGGGCCTGCCTCAGGTCCATCTGCCACCGAAGCAAGCGGGACACCTTCTCCTACAAAGCTTCTCACCGGCCCTAAGAAACAGGGCAACTGTAACGAACTTCAAACGTCATCCTCTGTTCAAACTCACAGACCTCTGCTGTGAACACAGCGCTCAGGCACAGCAAGCAGTGAGGAGAGAGGCTCCGAAGAGTGTGACAGGTCCCTGAGTCCTGGCTGCCACTAACCCATGAGAGTCACCAGCTCCGAGACACCAAAGGCAGGTGAGGTCCATCCCAACCTGTCACCAAGATGACTCTGTTTATCCCGAAGGCAACGGTGACAACCCCAGCAACAGGGCAGGGAGCAGGGAGGAAGGGAAGGCCCAGAGCGGCACCTCTGCCCTGCTAGGCAGAGCTGCCCGGGGCTGTCTTTACCCAGCTCCCCAAAAGTTACTTTTCTTTGTTCTTTTCAAATGTCACTCCTTCCTAGGTATGTCAAAAGAAACGCCTGATTAAGACCTCTAGCCTAAAGTGAGCCCTCCACCCAGGTCCAGGCCTCCAAAGGTCACTGCAACCCTCCCCTACGTTGGCAGGCAGGCAACTGCTGCCCCAGGGTGACCCACCTGAGATCTCGGTACCTTCCCCACTGACAGAACCAGAGTCAGCTGCCATGCCAAACGCCTCGGTCACTGAGAAGACATCCAGTCTGGATAATGTGTGAAAAACAGTGAAAAATGAGGGGAACTGGGAGACTCTGGAATAGTGATGCCACCTGACAGCTGTGTTCTGTCAGGCCCAACGTGATAGAATTCACATTCTTCACCAAACGGGCAACCCCACTTTACAGCTGGGGAAGCCGAGGCTCTAAGGGACAACATATTCCTCCCAGGTCAAAGGGCAACAGGGCCCTCAAGTCACAAAATCAAAACTTCTAGGAATGTCCCTTGTGCCAGAGCACTGGCTGCCACCACTGGCCACGGGAACTCACAGCATGCCACCACCCAGCATGGGGCTGGACTCGCCAAACCCAACCCCTGTCCCAACAGCACAATTAAGGGCTAGTGGACTTTTTCCCCCTTTCCCCACAGATAGGAACCAATGCTCCAGACACCACCCGTAGACACACATTCACCTGGGAGTACTCATCCTAAAACACGCAGCAAGCACACGCTCCCTAGGCCAAGGGATAGAGGACCACGGTGAGAAAGTGCTTTTCTGTCCTGGAATGGGAATCTACACTTGGGACAAATCTTAGAGCAACAGGAGAGTAAATTTGGCATGAAAGCACAATAGATCAAGATGCACTGAAGAAAATGTGAATTTGCCAGGCCAAAAGATAACCTTTAGAAATGAACTTCTTTACCTTACACCTATCTGAAAAGATCTCTCAATTTACGAACATGCTAATTTGGGTGTCAGATTACTTTTTTCTTCTTTCAGCTGTAATCACAATCTGACTATGACGTTACGACTATCCTAAGCTGTAGAGAACTAGTGCTTTTCAGTGTTCTTGGGACAAGTGTGTCATCTGCAACAATCTCACTAAAGACTTAATTTTCTCATTTTTTCCTCAGTGAATAAAATTTAAACTCTGGCACCTCAAACCAGCAAATTACAATTATATTAACATAACTATCTTTACAACACCGTCCTGACAAAGAATATCAAGACAGCTAGCTAAAGCCAAATTCAACGCACATGGCGCACTGTGGCGCTGAAACACTCAGGGCCTAAGGCTCAGCCTTAAAGACTTCAGGGTGAAACCTCTCTGTCCCCTCCCTTCTTCCACCCAAGACCTCCACAGAGGGAAGGCCTGGGAGGGGCAGGCCCTTTCACACCCCATCCAATTGCCAGTCATCTGCTACTCCACTTGACACCCACATGCAGCTTCAAGAACCCTGCCCACCCCTAATACTCCCGGCTCCTCCTCAGTTTGCAAGACTGAGTTGTTACTAGAATGAGCTATTAGCCAAGCAAGAGTTATTTTTATGTTACTTCCATCTTTGTTCTAAACATTTTTATTATGAAATATTTCAATGAAGAGGGAGCCAACTAGAATAATTTAATATTCTCTGATCAATCAATTACAGGAAGTAACCAGAGTATTTACAATTTGCCATTTTGATTTACAAAATTAAGTTTTACTGTTTAATAAAAGAAGGTACTCTGGTTTGGGGTACTGCTAGTTTTATTGATATGTATGGGTTTTTTTTTTTTTTTTTGCTTTGGCTACTATTGAAATAAACAACATAATCAAAATTCCTCATCAGTAGATCAACTGCAGGGGGTCATGAAGAGATGGGATAAATCTTTCATTTTTTAGACAGTAGCATTCAGCTCCTTGAAAGTACCATTCTCAGCACTGCCACCCAAACGTCTGTGTGAGCTGTTCCTTTGTCCTCACACACGGGAATCACGCACAGTCAACACTCCTGCAGTTGTGTTTCAAGTTGTCTCCTCATCAAACACACCTGACCCTAAAACTGACCTTAAAACAGAAGATGGAAGTGGGGACACAGGCCACATGCCTAACTGCAGAACTGAGCAGGGGACAGCTGCTGCCACTCGCAGCTCCAGGTTCTGCCCTCAGCTCTGCAGACCCCATCGCCTGGCCCAGGGAGCCCCTGCGCTGAGCCTTCCAACCGGGGCAGGGACACACAGGGCGGGAGCAGGTAAGAATCACTTATGATAAATACAGCAGAGATGCCCTTTTCCAACCACGTATTCCTCCACCTCCTCCCAGAAGAAAGAGATGAGGCTTTACCTATGCAGAGGCTCAGAGCAAGACAACCTGGCCAGCCCTGCAGGCAGAGTGCAATACCTACCCAAAGTGGTGCAACAGGCACCTGGCCTGCGCTGAGACATGTGGGACCGCTGGAAAAACATTTTTATAAATCAAGCATTGCGATAGTTTACATAACAGATCACAGCCATCAAACACCTTTTTACAACATTACTAAAGATCAGCCACGTTTTCTACTAAAAGGTCAATATACACTTAGGAGCAAAACCAATACTTCGGCGAAACACCCCTACAAATGCTTCAGTACTCCAAAAGCTTGTCATAACGGGCGTCTCAGCAACCTCGGAGAAGTGGCTTCTCAGCCCTCTTCCTCCCTGGAGCACTGCAGCCTAGCCGCCTCCCAGACACTCTCCCTACCCCTGCCCTGTCCAGTCTGACCACCAGCCCTGAACCTCACACACTCGGACAGGAAAACCTTTCACTTCTGAAGATGCTGCAACCCTCTCAAAGTGACCAATAGCTCCCTTCAGAGAGGGGACACAGGAGAGACCCACGCTCTCCTCGAAGTTCCTACTACTGCTGCCACCGAGCTGCTACAACTGCATGGCGCGTCACCACAGGCCGGCGAGGAGCTCCCCTGCCCAGCACCCACCAAGGCGGCTGGGGAGGGATGGGGAGCCCCAGACAAAAGCAGCCTAGCGTGCAATGCTGGCCAGGCAATCTTTCCCGTCAAACTTGAGGGGCCCTGAGGAGTCGCAAAGACAGCAGACTAGACAAGAGCGTGAGAAGTGCCAGGCGGAAGGGGCGTCTGAGCCCAAGGCATCCGCAGCACAGCCAGTATTACCCCGAGACCCGTGCACGGAGCGAGAGCATCTGCTGCCACCGCCCTCCCACCGTCCTCCCGAGGGGGCAGCAACCAGACTAGCTGGGCGCTCTTTCCTTTAGGCACCAACGCAGCGCTGGAAGAGACGGTGACACACACGGTGCTGAAACCCTACTCCAGAGCATGGCTCTCAGCAAGGCTGCGCGCCGGGAGGACTCTGGCAGGGTGCGCCCGACATCTCTGCCTTGCTGGTGGCAGCAGGGAAGCCCAAGCCTTCCATCCAGACTTCCCGAGCCTCGAGGAGGGGGTGTCGCGCCCCCGTCCTCGCCTGGAGACTGGGGAGGCTCAAGCCCAGGGTCACAAAGGGGCAGAAAAGCTAAGTGGGGACACAGGCCACACGCCTAACTGCAGAACTGAGCAGAGGACAGCTGCTGCCACTCGCAGCTCCAGGTTCTGCCCTCAGCTCTGCAGATTCCATCGCCTGGCCCAGGGAGCCCCTGCGCTGAGCCTTCCAGCCGGGGCAGGGACACACAGGGCGGGAGTAGGTAAGGACCGCTCCACTAGGAGTCCTCCGAAACAGACCAGCCCCAGCCACAGGCAGCCACCGCGGACGTCTGGAACAGCGACAGGGACGCAGGCTATGCCGACTCCCTCTGGCTCACTCGCAGGCAGCCACCCCGGCTGGCCCCACACCTGGGTAGAGGCTGCCCCTCGGCCTGCTCCAGCCACGGGCCTACGGGACAGATGACCTTAGCATTCCACCAGCAGAGAACTTCCTGGAACTGGCAGCTGGCGCTGCTGGGACCCGCCCTTCCCTCCCGCCCCGTGCGGCCACTCACCTGGAGGCAGCTGGAAGTTCTGGATGTTGGTCGGGTTCTGAGGCGGCTGCGGCAGGCGGGGGGCCAGCACGGTGGGCGTCAGGGTGGCCCGGATCCCGCTGGTGGTGGCCGTGGGCGTCCGGGGCAGGCTCTGGGTCACTGCGCCGGCCGCGCCTTTGGGCAGCCCGGTGGGGGTCCCGGGAGCGGGCGGTGGGACGGCGGCGGGGCTGGGCAGCGCCCCTTGCATAGTTGGCCCGATGACCATGCTGGCAGCCGTGCTGGCCGGGCCGCTGGCCGCCAGGGTCTGCGCCGCCGGGGGCGCCGCCTGCACCA
>NC_045453.1:34794894-34815158 GCF_002776525.5 Piliocolobus tephrosceles
TGCGCAGGCGCGGAGACCGCGGGCGCCCGGCGATTGGCTGCGGTGCGCGCTTAAAAGGCGCGGCCAATGGCTGCGAGCGCTAGAGGCCGGGGCGCGGGCGGTCGGCCTGGGCGCGGTAGCAGCGGCGGGAAGCGCGGGGGCCGGAGCTCGGGGACGCGGGAGCCGGGGCGGTGGCGGGCTGGGCGGGGCGGTGGCCGCCGGGCGCGGGATGCGGGGACGGTGCGCCGGGCCGGGCCGAGGCGAGCGCGGGGCGGCGACGGGGCCTCGCTCTTTGTCTCCGCTCGCTCCAAAATGGCTGCGGCGGTGCTGACGGGAACGCCGGGCGGGCCGCCCTGCGCGGTGGCAGCGGAGGTGCAGGGCCCGTCCGAGGCCCGGGGAGCAGCGCGCGGGGATGCCGGTGCGCCGGCCGGGCAGCGCGCAGGCCCCGGAGTGGATGGGCCCGGGAAGCAGGAGGGGACGGGGACGGGGCTCTCGCAGCGCGCCCTGAGGACGGGGACCGGCGCCCGGCCCATGCAAGCCGCCGCGGGGAAGGAAGCTGGGTCCGCCCCTGGGTAGCCGGTCCCGGGCGGTGGGGAGGGGTCCTGCGCGCACGGCTCTTCTCGCCCTCCAATCGTGACCACCCCTGGCCCTTCCCTCCATTTTTAATCAATAAACCTAGCCGTCCCGGGGTGACTGTACCCGCACCCAGCTGCCTTGGAGACGGGAGTGTCTTATAAGCCCGTAGGTAAGAGCACGGTGCCTACCAGGCGCCAAACGAAGTTCCCGAGCATGAAGCTGGCAAGTCTGGAAGTAGCTTTCTTTTTACCTTCTGCTGGGGGAGGGGAGTAAGTTACCTAAAATGTTCCCAAGCACCTTTTCTCTAGAAATACTTCAGTAAAAGTTCCAGTTCCCTCTTTCTGCGTGTTTTATTTTCCAACCAAAAGATGGTGTTATTGGACATTTCTAGTGGTTTTCCTTTCTCCCATTTCTTTCCAAGAGCCCAGAATAGGTTTCAGAGAGACGCTTCCTTGCCTCGGACCTCACTGGGGACAAGAGGCCGCAGAATCAGTCTTCGCAGCTGAAGACAGCGCTGCAATAAGCAGAGACCTCGGGACGATGAATGACGTTGCTGACATAGAAAATGATTTTTTTAATTGCTGTAACAAAGGAGACTGCTAGTCTCAACAGCAGACCCGAACTGGACCCTTGTGCTGTTCGAATTGCAGCCTCGCAAGGGAATGGACTTACTGAGACAGCTGGAATACGGGACTTCACCCCAGGCTTGTTTCTCGACAGCAGCAGCAGCCAATGAGCATTGAGGACGGAGCCTAGGCGAGGTGCCTCCCCTCTAGGGAAACAGTGTTTGGGGGAAATCACTGCAAACGTACAGCTGGAATTTTGTACCTGAACTTTGGCTCCCAGAGGGCAGGAAAGGAAATGAATGAAGCCAGCTGGGTATGGCAGGGAGGGCCCCTATGGGTGCACGTATGGGGCACCTTGAGCTCAGTAGGGGGACAGTCTGAGTTTTCCAGAAAGAGCAGAAATACAAAGTGATGATTAAATCTCGGGATTTTTAATTTTTAAGTGTTGACAACTAATTAGAACATTTTTAAAGTAGGTCAAACCACAGGCAGGCTGACCGGCCTCATGCACAACTTGCAAGGTGGGGCGCACCAGGCTCACAGCACAGCCCATACCTTCAGACCCCTCACACTGGAGTCGGGCGGAAGCAGAACGCCGGACTCGCATGAAACAGACCAAGTTCCAAGGCCCCTGGGTCCCAAAGGCTGGGGTAACTGAGGGTTCCCACGCTCAGGCCTCCACTCTTCAAGGCCGCTGCTACTCCACTGAGATCTGTAAGGCGTCTCCTGCCGTCTACACACAGTGGTGGCTTGTCTTCTCCAAGGCCCCGCCAGGAGCCCTTCATTCCAACGTATTCGGGGCTCTCTGTAGACTGGGCTCAGCCTCCTGCACTCACGTCCTCGTTGACTTTTTCCTCAGGATCTTTTGAGGAACCGTCCAGCCTGGCAACTGCAGGAACTGTGAGGAGTTTAGGGTCTGTGCCCACCTATCCCAGCTTCCCTTGCAAGGAGGGTCTTGTGCTCCAGAAGACCCTGGGGAAGGTGGGAGCTGCAGACAGCCAGGCAGCTCTACTGTGTCTGGGGTTTGCAGGAGCACTGCCTCCCCGAGGAGGAGGAGCTGGGGTGTGGCCGGGGTGTGAGGACACCACGTGACTGCCCCTCCTAATGTTCATGTGGTGGGGGGTCACCCTGGGGACCTCGGGCCGAATTTTAGTTACTGTATGATTTTAGTTGTTGCCACAAGCAGGTAGGACTTGTGTAGTTTGAAAGAAAAATCCCACCCAGCATAAAAAGAGAAAAGGGGGAATTGTAACAAATGTCAGTCATAGGCACTGTTTAAATCCGGAAAAATGTTTGCTGGGAGGCTATGGGCAGAGAGGTGGCCTCAGCAGCTGGCAGCTCAGTGGGCCTTCCAAGTTTTCTAAGCAGGGTCTTGTCTTTTTCAATAAAATACAGCATCAGACCTGCTCACTTAAATATAAAAAATAATAAAAACAAGTTTTGAATTAAGTTTAAAACACATTAAGAATAAAACAAATCTAAGAATAAAGGGAATCAGTGGTTTCCAAGCTGTAGGTTGTGTGAAAGGTCTGTGGTGTTTGTTTTGTGACCTGTGCTTTTATTGTCTGCCTGACAGCCTTCATCATAAAACAGATTTTTTTTAAAAAGCCACCGCCGTGGCTCACGCCTGTAATTGCAGCACTTTAGGAGGCTGAGGCAGGAGGATGGTCTGAGTCCAGGAGTTCAAGACCAGCCTGAGTAACAAAGCAAGACACTGTCTCTACTAAAAACAGCTTTTTTAAATTAGCCAAGCGTGGTGTTGTGCACCTGTGGTCTCAGCTGTTTAGGAGATTGGAGCAGGAGGATCACTTGGGCCCTGGAGTTCAAGGCTACAAGTGTGCCACTGCGCTCCAGGCTGGGCGACAGAATGAGACCTCTTCCGCCCACCCGCTCCGAAAGAAAAAGGCGTGCAGCTAGATAGCAGCCGAGTGTTTTTGGGGTGTCTTCAGCCCCACTGGCAGCGTTCCTCAGTCTTGCAGACTCGGGGGATGTCCGTGGTCAAAAATGAGTCCACATCCCAGGGAGAAACTTGTGGCCACCTAATTGCTCTGTAAATGCAGATGGACGCGTTTCTCAAGACTGCCTTAACAAATGTATACAACTTCAGCAACAGAGGTGGATTCTCACAGCTCTAGACGCCAGAACCAGGGTGTGGGCAGGGCTGCGCTCCCTCTGGACGCTCTAGGGGAGGATCCTTCCTGCCTCCTCCAGCTTCCGGTGGCTCCAAGCATTCCTGGGCTGTGGCCACATCACTCTAGTCTCTGTATTCACCTGACCTTCTCCCTGTGTGTCTGCGTCCTCTCCTCCTACGAGGATACCAGTCACTGGATTCAAGACCTCCCTAAATCCAAAACGATTTCATCACAAGATCCTTAACCAATTATGTCTGCAAAGCCCCTGCTTCCATATAAGGTCACATCCTCATGTTCTAGTAAATATGGTTTGAGGGGACACTATTCAAGCCAGTATTATATGGGATGGCTACTTACTGTTCACTTATGGGGAGACCTTTGGGAAATTAGGAGGCACTTAGCCTGGCCCCTTCACCCCAGGACACAAGCCTGGGGAGGCTGAAGTCTGAGACAGTAGCCTGCGACCTGAGAGTTCTGGAGTAGAGAAGTCCACTGGCCAGGACACCTCCACCCCCTGCCCTGCTTTCCCAAGAAAATGAGGATGCTCAGATCTGCTCGGCCAGGACTCTCACCAGGGTCAGGGCTCGGCCAGACACCAGCATTAATCAGGCCTGACCACGTGATCAAGGGCCAGGCGGAGCCTGTTGTACAGATGAGGAGGGACTGGAGCTTTAAGTCAGCAGCCCAGGTTTCATTCTTGGAAGGGGCAGAAACCTTGAACTCGGACCCAAAAGCTGGCAGAGCTGGCACTGCCCAGCTGACCGACCAGTGCATCCACACACCAGACGCACTTGGATGCCATGGATTAGATGCCTGCTCACTAAATTATAGTCAAGAGTCAGGCCTGCTTCCTCCCTGAAATTGACCCAGATCTCCCAAGTGGGGCTGTCTGCAAACTCTTGAGTGACTCATTTACAACAGCCTCTTGGCTGACTCCCACAAATGGCTAACCATAGCCATCATGGATGGATTTTACTAGCTTAACTCAGACAGCAGCACATTTATTTCAAAGCTCAGGAGTGAACGGCTTTGTCCTGACGGCACTCCAACAAGTCAGCCTTCCTGGGACCTCTCCTTCCCAAGGTGCAAGCAAGGAATGACCTTTCTGGTGAGAGAAGTCTGTGGTCTCTACACTCCTCCCTAACCTGGAAAGGTGCAACGCTACTGGGCTCCCACTTTCTAAGCACGAGGTCTACCCAGGAGTTTCTTAGGAGTGCTCCTGCTGCTTTGGTTAATTCCTAAAATAACTTTCCCCATATTCTGTTCACATACTCAGTTTATAAAATCCAGGTACCTCCTGACTGGGCGCGGTGGCTCACACCTGTAATTCTAGCACTTTGGGAGGCCAAGGTGGCCCAATCATCTGAGGTTCGAGACCAGCCTGGCCAACGTGGCAAAAGCTTGTCTCTACAAAAATGCAAACTGTAGCCGGGCATGATGGCAAGTGCCTGTAGCCCAGGAGGTGGAGGTTGCAGTGCACTGAGATGGTGCCATTGCAACCCAGCCTGGGTGATAGAGGAAGACACTACGCCCCTGCCAAAAACAAAAACAAAAACAAAACCCACCTTCCTGAAAACATTTAGTTCCATTGCAGGTGCTTTGGAAAATTTAACAAACCATAGGTGTGTCATTGCTAAGGGTTGCTCAGTAAGCATAGTTAGGATGGGCCATATAAAGCTAAGATAGTAGATGCTGACCATCAAGTATCAATTTGAGTGTAACAAATGAAACTTTTAAAGTAATACCCTTTACAAGAGCATCAAAAACCAAATACCTCAATATCAAACTAACAAAAAGAAATATAAGACCTATAGTCAGAAGATTGTAAACCATGATTGAGAGAAATTAGGGGGGAAAAAATACGCGGAGGGATACACTGGGTTCAATAGTCAGAGGCTCGATAATGTAAAAATGTCATTTCTCCCAAAATTATCTACAGATTGTACAGAAAATGAATATTTAAATCCCAGTTGTTTTGTTTTGCTTTGTTTTCTTTACAGAAATGGACAAGCTGGGCTTCTGTTTAAGGTATGGTGGAGTGAACACCTATTGAACTAACCCTCTCTCCAAAGGCAGCGCTGTAAACTCTGGGTAAAATAGGAAACAACACTTACCTGAAGTCACCAGAGCGTGAACGCAGCAGGCACATTCTGAAGGTGTCAACACTTGGAAGAGGAAAACAGTACCGGGTGAGTTCCCTGTTTGCACAGCTTCTAGACTAAAGTCAGGTAACAGGCCATGCCATCCAGGGCAAATAAAACTCCAATAAAAAGTCATATGTTTTCTGGCTGGAAAAGCTAGAAGACAAGTGTGATGGTTACTACTGAGTGTCAACTTGATTGGATTGAAGGATGGAAAGTATTATTCATGGGTGTGTCTGTGAGGATGTTGTCAAAGGGGATGAATGTTTGAGTCAGTGGACTGGAAGAGGCAAAGCCACCCTCAATGTGAGTGGGCACCATCTAATCAGCTGCCAGTGCGACTAGAATAAAGCAGGCAGAAGAAGGAGGAATGAGCAGGCTTGCCGAGTCTTCCGGCCTCCATCTTTCCCCTATGCTGGATGCTTCCTGCCCTCAAACAGCAGACTCCAAGTTATTTGGCTTTTGGACTCTTGGCCTTTGTGATTTGCCAGGGGCTCTCAGGCCTTCACGCACAGACTGAAAGCTGCACCGTCGGCTTCCCTACTTTAGAGGTTTTGGGACTCAGACTGATCCAGTGCTGGCTTCCTTGCTCCTCACCTTGCAGACAGCCTATCATGGAACTTTACCTCGTGATGATGTGAGTCAATTCTCCTTAATAAACTCCCTTTCCTATATACATCTATCCTATTCTGTCCCTCTAGAGAACCCTGATCATACAGTAAATTGGTACCAGAAGTGGGGTGATCAGCCAGCTACTTGGTGGCAGGTTAATTATATTGGAATTCTTCCACCATGGAAAGGGCTATGGTTTGTCTTCACTGGTATAGACACTTACTCCGGATATGGGTTTGCCTATCCTGCATGCAATGCTTCTACCAAGACCACCATCCGTGGACTGACAGAATGCCTTATCCAGCGTCATGGTATGCCATACAGTATTGCCTCTTACCAAGGCACTCACTTTACAGCTAAAGAAGGGCAGCAGTGGACTCAGGCTCGTGGAATTCACGGATCTTACCATGTTCCCCATCATCCCGAAGCAGCTGGATAGGTAGAATGGCCTTTTGAAGTCACAATCACAACGGCAACTAGGTGAGAATACTTTGCAAGACTGGGCAGAGTTCTCTGGAAGGCCATGGATGCTCTGAATCAGCATCCAGTATACGGTACTGTTTCTCCCATAGCCAGGATTCACAGGACCAGAAATCAAGGGGTGGAAGTGGAAGTGGCACCACTCCACTCACCATCACTCCTAGTGACTCACTAGCAAACTTTTTGCTATTTGCTAGTTGGACTAACCACAGCCTCTTGAAAGTATGGGAGCATCCCAGAAAGGAGAGAGCTGCAGATCCAAATTCTGTTGATACTCTTTGTCTAAATCTCTAGTTGAGCACTGAACCACATGTATGGGACAGACTCCAAGCAGCTCGACCTGGAATAAAACAACGGAAATGAAATTTGAGCTGCTGTCCAAGGGACTGGGTTTGCAGTCTCAGTTCCATCAAGTCAATTGCACAGACACACACACACACCCCCACACACCCACACACACACCCACACCACACACACACACACACACACACATACACACACATCAATGCTCTACTCCAAACTGTCACAATGTTCAGGATACAATTCAAAATTACTGAATATAAAAAGAAAAAATTGTTATACATTCTCCATCCTACTGGAAATTGACCCCTGATAGGACCCAGATTGATGAAATAGCAAACAAGGATTTTAAAACAACTATAATAATTGCTGCTGTAAAGGAAAATACACTTTTCTTTTTTGAGACAGTCTCGCTCTGTTGCCCAGGCTGGAATACAGTGAGACCATCTCAGCTCACTGTAGGCTTTGCCTCCCAGACTCAAGAGATCCTCCCACCTCAGCCTCCCAAGTAGCTGGGACTATAGGTGCACACCACTGCATTTGGCTAATTTTTGTATTTTTTGTTTTCTTTTTGGTACAGACAGGGTTTCACTATGTTGCCCAGACTGGTCTCGAACTCCTGGACTCAAGTGATCCACCCACCTCTGCCTCCCAAAGTGCTGGGATTATAGATGTGAGCCACTGCACCCAGCCAAAAATACACTTTTAACAAGATTTTTAAATCGCAACAGATAATTAGAAACTTTTTTTTTTTTGAGACAGGGTCTCACTCTGCTGCCCAGGCTGGAGTGCAGTGGCACAATCATGGCTGACTGCAGCCTTGACCTCCCAGCTACGGTGGTTCTCCCGCCTCAGCCTCCCTAGTAACTGGGACTACAGGCTCAAGTCAGCATGCCCAGCTAACTCTTGTATTTTTTGTAGAGTTGAGGATTCTCCATGTTGCCTGGGCTGGTCTTGAACACTTGGCCTCAAGCAATCCTCCTGCCTCAGCCTTCCAAAATACTGGGGTTACAGGCATGAGCCACAGTGCCTGGCCAGAAACTGTATTTTTTAAATGGAAATTTTAGAACTGAAAATTAGAATATCTTAAATATAAAGTTAACTGAATAAGTCTAACAGAAGAGTGGAGATGACAATTAACTCAGTTAACTTGAAGATACATCAATAGAATTTATCCAACCTAAAAACGAAAGGATGGGGGGAAACAAGAAGAGCCTCGGGACCTGTGCAACAATATCAAAAAGCCTGTAAAATGTGTAGTCGAAATTACAAAAAGAGAGGAGAGAAGAAATGGGGCAGGAACAAGTATTTGAAGAAATACTGCCTGGAATTTCTGTATTAATAAGACACAAATTTACATATTTAAGAAGTTACATTAATCCCAACTTAGATAAACAAACCACGTGTAGGTACATCATAGTCAAGTTGCTGGAAAGCAAATCTAAAAAGAAAATTCCTAAAAGTAACTGTACAAAAACACATTTCAAGGCCAGGTGCGGGGACTCAGCCTGTAATCCCAGCACTTTGGGAGGCCGAGGTGGGCCAATCACTTGAGACCAGGAGTTCGAAACCAGCCTGGCCAACATGGCAAAACTCTATCTCTACAAAAATACAAAAATTAGCTGAGTGTGGTGGTGCGTGCCTGTAGTCCAGCTGTTGGGAGACTGAGAGGCAGGAGAATCACTTGAACCCGAGGCAGAGGTTTAAGTGAGTTAAGATCATGCCACTACTCCAGCTAAAGCAACAGAGTGAAACTCTATCTGGAGAAGAGAAAAAAATTTTTTTCAGGCAGGGGAACAAAGAAATTAAAACTGATGACTTCTCATCCAAAACTATGGAAACCAGAAGAGAGTGGAAGAACATCTTTAAAGTATTGAAGTAAAACTTTTCAACCCATTTGTAGATTGTCAAACTATCTTTCAAGAATGAGGGTAAATAGGCTGGGCACAGTGGCTCATGCCTGTAATCCCAGCACTTTGGGAGGCCAAGGCGGGCGGATTACGAGGTCAGGAAATCAAGACCATCCTGGCTAACACAGCGAAACCCCATCTGTACTTAAAATACAAAAAATTAGCCAGGCATGGTGGTGGGCACCTGTAGTCCCAGCTACTTGGGAGGCTGAGGCAGGAGAATGGTGTGAACCTGGGAGGCAGAGGTTCCCATGAGCTGAGATCACGCCACTGTACTCCAGCCACTGTACTTACAGAGTAAGACTCCATCTCAAAAAAAAAAAAAAAAAAAAAAGAATGAAAGTAAATAAAGACATTTTCATATTTTAAAAATTAACATAATTCATCACCACCAGACCTGTATTATAAGAATTGCTGGCTGGGTGCGGTGGCTCACGCCTGTAATCCCAGCACTTTGGAAGACCGAGGCGGGCGGATCACAAGGTCAGGAGATTGAGATCATCCTGGCTAACATGGTGAAACCCCGTGTCTACTAAAGACACAAAAAAGTAGCCAGGTGTGGCGGTAGGCACCTGTAGTCCCAGCTACTCAGGAGCCTGAGGCAGGAGAATGGCGTGAACCCAGGAGATGGAGTTTGCAGTGAGCCGAGATCGTGTGACTGCCCTCCAGCCTGGGCCACAGAGCAATACTGTGTCTCAAAAAAAGAACAAAGAAAAGAATTGCTGAAGAAAATTTTCAGGCCGAAGGAAAATGATCCCAGATGGAAATTTGATCATCAGGAAAGAATAAAAGCATCAGAAATGGTAAATAGTAGATTAAATTTTAAAGACAATTTTCCTCTTAATTTAAAATATATATGTCAGTATAAAGCAAAAATTATAACATTGAACTGTGATATTTTGACTCTGTAGATGGAATACACTCAACTGTACCAAAAAATGAACCTATGATACTGGAAGCTTTCTACGTTTTATATGAAGCGTTACAATATTAAAGAAGACTATTACAAATTAAAAATGTGTATTTTTTTTTAAATGGAGTCTTGCTCTGTTGCCCAAGCTGGAGTGCAGAGGCACAATCTCGGCTCACTGCAAGCTCTACCTCCCAGGTTCACGCCATTCTCCTGCCCCAACCTCCCAAGTAACTGGGACTACAGACGCCCGCCACCATGCCCAGATAATTTTTGGTATTTTTAGTAGAGACGGGGTTTCACCATGTTAGCCAGGCTGGTCTCGATCTCCTGACCTTGTGATCCACCTGCCTCGGCCTCACAACGTGCTGGGATTACAAGCATGAGCCATCATGCCTGGCCAAGAATGTGTATTATAATCCCAAAGCAACCACTAGAAAAATAACCAAAGAGGTATAGATAAAAATCCAACAGATAAACTAAAATAGAATGCTAAAAATGTTCAAATAATCCCAAAAAAGCAGAAAAGGAGGAAATTTTAGAAGGAATGAACAGAAGACAAATAATAAAATGATAGACCTAAATCCCACCAATTAATCATATTAGATTTTTTTTTTTTTTTTTGAGATGGAATCTCACTTTGTCTCCCAGGCTGGAGTGCAGTGGTGTGATCTCGGCTTACTGCAGCCTCCGCCTCCCAGGTTCAAGTGATTCTTCTACCTCAGCCTCCTGAGTAGCTGGGATTACAGGCACCCACCACCATGCTCAACTAATTTTTATACTTTTTTTTTTGAGACGGAGTCTTGCTCTGTGCCCAGGCTGGAGTGCAGTGGCGTGATCTTGGCTCACTGCAAGCTCCACCTCCCGGGTTTACGCCATTCTCCTGCCTCAGTCTCCTGAGTAGCTGGGACTACAGGTGCCTGCCACCTCGCCCAGCTAGTTTTTTTTGTATTTTTTTAGTAGAGACGGGGTTTCACCGTGTTCACCAGGATGGTCTCGATCTCCTGACCTTGTGATCTGCCCATCTCAGCCTCCCAAAGTGCTGGGATTACAGGCTTCAGCCACCGTGCCCAGCCTAATTTTTATACTTTTAGTAGAGACAGGGTTTCACCATGTTGTCCGGGCTGGTCTTGAACTTACGATCTCAGGTGATCCACCCAGGTGATCTGCCCACCTTGGCTTCCCAAAGTGCTGGGATTACAGGCATGAGTCACCATGCCAGGCCTTAATCATCATATTAGATTTAAATTCATTAAGCACATCAATTAAAATTAAAATAGAAAGACAAGACTACAGCTTTCAAGAGAGATGCTTTAGAAAAGATATGGTATGCAAACAGTAAGCCTAGCAAGGCTAGGTGGCTGTGTTAACATCAAATAAAGTAAACTTCACAAAGAACCTTCTCAGAGATAAAAAGAGGCACTGCTTAATGATAAAATGGTTAACTCATAAGAAGAAAGAAATCATAAATTGATATGTGCCTCAAAACAGTTTCAAGGCCAGGCATGGTGGCTTAAGCCTGTAATCTCAGTGCTTTGGGAGGCTAAGGTGGGAGAGCCACTTGAGGCCGGGAGTTTGAGACCATCCTGGGCAACATAGTGAGACCCCAATCTCTACAAAAAGTTTAAAAATTAACTGGTCATGGTGGCACACACTTGTAGTCCTAGCTACTTGGGAGACTGAGGTGGGAGGATCATTTAAGCCCAGGAGTGTGGGATTAGAGTGAACTATAATTGTTCAGGCAGGGGAACAAAGAATTAAAACTCATGACTTTTCAGCAGAAATTATGGAAACCAGAAGAGGGTGGAACAACATCTTTAAAATATTGAAATAAGGCTTTCCAACCCATTTGTAGACTGTCAAATAACAGGCAAAACTTTTAGAATAAAATATGTGTATAATCTTAGGGCAAAATTTTTCTCAAAAGCACAAAAAGTACTAAACCTGGCCAGGCACTGTGGCTCATGCCAGTAATCCTAGCTCTTTGGGAGGCTGAGATGGGAGGATCACTTGAGGCCAGGAGTTTGAGACCATCCTGAGCAGCATAGTGAGACTTCATCTCTACTAAAAATTTTAAAAATTATGCACGGTGGTTCATGCCTGTAATCCCAGCACTTTGGGAGGCCAAGGTGGGGGGATCACAAGGTCAGATCGAGATCATCCTGGCTAACACAGTGAAACCCCATCTCTACTAAAAATACAAAAAAAAAAAAAAAAATTGCCAGGCGTGGTGGTGGGCGCTTGTAGTCCCAGCTACTCGGTGACTGAGGCAGGAGAATGGCACGAACCCAGAAGGCAGAGTTCGCACTGAGCCGAGATCGTACCACTGCACTCCAGCCTGGGTGACAGAGTGAGAATCCATCTCAAAAAAAAAAAAAAAAGCCAAGCATGGGGCAGACACTTGTAGTTCCAGCTACACAGAAGGCTGAGGTGGGAGAATCACTTGAGCCCAGGAGTTCAAGGCTGCAGTGATGTATGATTGCACCACTGCACTCCAGCCTAGGCAACAGAGTGAGACCATGTCCCATCTCCCCAGAAAAGTGCTAAACCCCATAAAGGAAAAAAAAAGTGATAAATTGTGTGATGTTAAGAACTTTTCATGGGCTGAATGCAATGGTTCACACTTGCAATCCCAGCACTTTGGAAGGCCAAGGCAGGTAGATCACTTGAGCTCAGGAGTTTGAGACTGGCCTGAGCAACATGGCAAAACCCCATCTCTACAAAAAGTACAAAATTAGTTGGGCATTGTGCATGTGCCTATAGTCCCTGCTACTCAGGAGGCTGACGTAGGAGGATTGCTTGAGCCCAGGAGGTCAAGGCTGCAGTGAGCCATGGTCATGCCACTGTACTCCAGCCTGAGTGACAAAGTGAGACCTTGTCAAAAAAAAAAAAAAAGAAGAAAGAAAGGAAAGGAAAGGAAGGAAGGAAGGAAGGAAGGAAGGAAGGAAGGAAGGAAGGAGAACTTGTCATCAAAACCACTACAAGAATGGAAAGGCAGCTGGCAGAATGGGAGAAGACATATACACTATACAAAAATAAGCGAAAGACTGGAACAGGCACTTCACAAAGAGGATGGCCAGATGGCCAGCAGGGGTGTAAAAAGATGCTCAACCTCATTAGTCATCAGGAGAATTCGAATTAAAACCACTGCAGACCCACCAGCACAGCCAAAATTAAAAGAACTGACAACACCTAGTGTTGATAAGGAGCATTTACTGAGGAGACAGGAGTCAGTCCAGCCACTCCTGAAATTGCTTGACCATTTCCACTAAAGTTGTATAACTGCTCAGCATCTGGCTCAGCAACTCTGCTCCATATGCACCCAGAAGAAATGAGTCCTTCTGTGCCCCAAGAGAAGTACCTAGACATCCAGCAGCACGTTGATACTCAAAACGGGAGCAACCAAAATTTCTATCAACAGTAAAATGGAGAAATAAATGGCAACCTGTTCATATAACAGCATTAGATGGATGTTGTATTAGTTCATGCTCACATTTCTGTAAGGAAATACCCAAGACTGGGCATTTTATTTTATTTTATTTTATTTTATTTTATTTATTTATTTTGAGACAGAGTCTCGCTCTGTCGCCCAGGCTGGAGTGCAGTGGCGCGATCTCGGCTCACTGCAAGCTCCGCCTCCCGGGTTTACGCCATTCTTGTGCCTCAGCCTCCTGAGTAGCTGGGACTACAGGCGCCCGCCACCGTGCCTGGCTAGTTTTTTTATTATTATTTTTTTTTAGTAGAGACGGGGTTTCACCGTGTTAGCCAGGATGGTCTTGATCTCCTGACCTCGTGATCCGCCCGTCTCAGCCTGCCAAAGTGCTGGGATTACAGGCTTGAGCCACTGCGCCCAGCCTTTATTTTATTTTATTATTTTTTGAGATGGAATCTCACTCTTGTTGCCCAGGCTGGAGTGCAGTGGCATGATCTTGGCTCACTGCAACCTTTGCCTCCCAGGTTCAAGCAATTCTCCTGCCTCAGCCTCCTGAGTATCTGGGATTACAGGCGTGCACCACCACGCCTGGCTAATTTTTCTATTTTAGTAGAGATAGGGTTTCACCATGTTAGCCAAGCTGGTCTCAAACTCCTGACCTCAGGTGATCCGCCTGCCTCAGCCTCCCAAAGTGCTGGGATTACAGGTGTGAGCCACCTCACCAGGCCAACTGGGTAATTTATAAAGGAAAGAGGTTGAATTGACTCACAGTTGAGCATGGCTGGAGAGGCCTCAGGAAACTTACAGTCATGGTAGAAGGCAAAGGAGAAGCAGGCACCTTCTTCACAGGGCAGCAGGACGACCGAGTGAGTGCAAGCAGGGGACATACCAGATGCTTATGAAGCCATCAGATCTTCTGAGATTCACTCATTGTCACAAGAACAGCATGGGGGAACCCCCCCCCCATGATCCAGTTACCTCCACCTCGTCCCACTCTTGATACGTGGGGATTATGGGAATTACGGGGATTACAATTCAAGATGAGATTGTGGGTGGGGACACAGTCAAACCATATCAGGTGTGTTTGGTTTGAGAGAAGGTGTTGATGTGTGTCATTTGTTGGAATGTGTTACACTTGAATGAAAGACAGTGAGGAGTGTCCGCCTCTTCTGGGCAGACTCAGCTTTCTGAGCTGGAAAACCTAAAACAAAATCCTTATTTTGTTTGAGAAGGAAACCAAAGTCCAGAGCTGGCAAGTGACCTGCCTAAGTCCATCAGGAAATGGTAGAGTGTGGACCAAAACCCACGTTTCCTTAATTCCCAGCCAGCAGTCTCTCATCAGCATTTTAAAAAATTGTAGTTAAGAATAAAAACAAAATTTACCATCATAGCCAGTTTTAGTGTAAGTTGGATACCGCTAAGCATATTCACATTGTTGTGTCACAGATCTCCAGGACCTGTTCATCCTGAAACACTGAAGCTGCACACCCATTCAAAGCTCTCCCTTTCACCCTCCCCGCACTGCCTGGTAACCATCATTCTACTGTCTGTTTCTGTCCGTTTGAGTGCTTTAGATAACTCATGTAAGTGGACTCATACAGCATTGGCCTTTTTGTGCCTGGCTTATTTCACGGCATAGCAGCCTCATGGTTGATCCTTGCTGTAGGGTGTGTCCAAATTTCCTTCCTTTTCAAGGCTGAAGAATATTCCACCCACATTTTCCTTCTCCATTCATCTACAGTTGGACCTTTGGGTTGCTTCCACCTCTTGAGTATCATAAATAATGCTGCTATGAGGCTGGGTGGGGTGGCTCATGCCTGTATTCCCAGCACTTTGGGAGGCCAAGGCGAGTGGATCATGAGGTCAGGAGTTCGAGACCAGCCTGACCAACATGGTGAAACCGTCTCTACTAAAAATACAAAAATTAGCCGGGCGTGGTGGTGCACACCTGTATTATCAGCTATTCAAGAGGCTGAGGCAGGAGAATCACTTAAACCTGGGAGGCAGAGGTTGCAGTGAGCTGAGACCGTGCTGCTGCACTCCAACCTGGGCGACAGAATGAGACTCCATCTCAAAAAAAAAAAAAAAGCTGCTATGAACATGAGTGTGAAAATATCTCTTCGAGATCCTGCTTTCACTTCTTTTGGATATAATCCAAAAGAGGCCTCATCAACATTCTTTTTTTTTTTAAGATGGAATCTCGCTCTGTCTCCCAGGCTGGAGTGCAGTGGCACGATCTCAGCTCGCTGCGAGTCCACCTCCCGGGTTCACACCATTCCCCTGCCTCAGCCTCCCGAGTAGCTAGGACTACAGGCACCTGCCACCACATCCGGCTACTTTTTTTTTTTTTTTTTTTTTTTTGTATTTTTAGTAGAGACGGTGTTTCACCATGTTATCCAGGATGGTCTCGATCTCCTGACCTTGTGATCCGCCTGCCTCAGCCTCCCTAAGTGCTGGAATTACAGGCGTGAGCCACCGCGCCTGGCCAACATTGTTATTTTAGACTTGTAGATTTTACTACCTCAAGCAAACTGTGAGGCTCTAGAGTCAGACATTGATTATCTAGGTGGGTACTGCTAAGTGTTTAATAACTGTCTCCCTAAGGAAAAAAAGCCCCAAGTCATAGCATCTGCCAACACCCCCCGAGGCATAGCATCTGCCAACGTCCTTGGTAGAAATGTCCCCACCCTGGCTTGTTTCAAGCTGTCACTGTGACGTCACCAAACATGGCATTGGGAAGAGATGCAACAGCTGGTTCTTGTAAGCTGGATGTGGTGTATGTGCCACTCAAGTTACCCGTTTTTCCTTAACACTTGCCCCGGTGTGAAGGCACACATGTCAGTATGGACAGGGCTAACTCTTCTCCCATAGACACAGGAGGACTTGGCAGTCAATGTGAGCCAGGAGCAGCTCCAGAATTTGCAGGGGCCCGTGCAAAATGAAAATGTGGTGCTCTGGGGAAGGTTGAATAGTGTCCCTGGAAAAGATATGTTCAGGGAGAGAGAATGAGGAGTTAGCGTTTAATGGGTATAGCGTTTCAATTCTGCAAGACACAAAGAGTTCTTGGCATACGCTTGTGGTCCCAACTACTCGGGAGGCTGAGGGGGGAGGATCACTTGAGCCCAGGAGGTTGAGGCTGCAGTGTGTGAGCTATGATCGTGCCACTGCACTCCAGCCTGGGCAACAGAGCGAGACTCTGTGTCTCTGAAACAAAATTAAAAAGATGGAAAGCTTCTAGAGACGGATGACAGCGGGGCAGTGATACCACTACGCATGTACTTAATGCTACTCGTACACTGAAATTGGGTAAGGTGGATCCCCAAATGCCTGTTAGAAAGGCTACTGTCACAAAGATGAGAGGTAATGCTGGCCAGGTGTAGAGAAAAGGGAACCTCTGTGTCGTGTTGGTGGGAATGCGAATTGGGACAGCCATTTTGGAAAACAGAATGAAGGTTTTTCAAAAATCTAAAATGAGAACTATGGTATGACCCAGCAATCCCACTTCTGGGTGTGTATCCAAAGGGACTGGAAACAGAACATGGAGGAGACAGCGTACCGCCACGTCATTCTCAAAAACCAAGGCGTGGAAACACCCAAAGCGCCCCTCGATGGATGAACGCCCTTCCCACGTGCGGTATAACTACAAGGAAATACTGCTGAGCCTTAAAAAAGGAGGCGGGCCTCTTATTTCCTAAAACATGGGTGAACCTAGAGGACCACAGCTAAGTGAAATAAACCAGGCACAGGGCGGCAAATACCGCACGATGTCACTTACATGTGGAATCAAACAAGTCAAACTCGTGGTGATGGCCCATGTTAGGGGTCGGCCTGACTGGACTGAGGGAGGCCCAGCTCACTGCTGCAGCATTGCTTCTGGGCGTGTCTGCGAGGCTGTGTCCAGGGGAGACTGGTGCGTGAGTGGACTGAGGAAGACCCCTCACTGTGGGTGGGCACCATCCAGTTGACTGGGGGCCAGGTTGGGACAGACAGCTGAAGAGGGGCCTCTCTCTCTCTCTCTCTCTCTCTGTCTCTGTCTCCCCCTCCCCCTCTCCCTCTCCCCCTCTCCCCCTTCCGGATTGAAACACCTTTCCTCTGCCTGCCCTTGGACATGAGACTCCAAGTCCTTTAGCTTT
The DNA here is from genome assembly GCF_002776525.5 of Piliocolobus tephrosceles. Lineage (NCBI taxonomy): Eukaryota > Metazoa > Chordata > Mammalia > Primates > Cercopithecidae > Piliocolobus > Piliocolobus tephrosceles. Next base: position 34,812,067 of record NC_045453.1, read on the forward strand.
GGGATCTGGGACTTGCAGTGGGGCCTCACAGGGCTCCTGGGCCTTTGGCCTCGGATTGGCCACTGCACCATCCCTGGGTCCAAGGCCTCTGGGCTTGAACTGAGCCCGCTGCAGCCTCCCTGGTTCTCCAGCTTGCAGACCCCTTGACCTCTATGAGACAATTCCCCTATCAAACCCCTCGCCTCTCCACGGCTCTGTCGCTCTGGAGAACCCTGGCTGAAGCACTCCTGGAAGCAGAGAGGAGAATGGTGGGCACCAGACAGCGGGTGGGAAAGGGAGACCTCCCTCAAAGGACACGAAGTCTCCGCCGGACAGCAGGGAGTCCTGCCAATCTGCAGTACGGGCAGCGGGGCGACTCGAGTGAATAATAACACATTGCAGACCCAAACTGCCAAAAGGTGGGCTTAACGTGTTCTCACTACAGAGACAGGATAAGTTTGTGAGGTGATGGATGTTTGAATTAGCCCGATTTGATCATCCGCCATGTATACATGTCTGAAAACATCACATCGTACCCCGTAAATATGTACAATTGTTTGTCAATAAAAAAATCTTTGAAAATATGGTTAACATGATAGATTTTATGTCACATGTATTTTACCATAATTAAAAAGTCAGAAAATAAATAAATAAGTGCTAAGCGAAAGAAGCAAGTCATAAAAAGACAAAGACTGCATGATGCCACTTAAATGAGAAAAATCTAAAGTAGTCAAATTGACAAGGCCGGGTGCCGTGCCTCATGCCTGCAATCCCAGCACTTTGGGAGGCTGAAGTGGGTGGATCCCTTGAGCCCAGGAGTTGGAGACCTGCCATGGGCAACATGGTGAAACTCCATCTCTGCAAAAAATAGAAAATTAGCCAGGCATGGTGGCACCTGCTTGTGGTCCCAGCTATTCGGGAGGATGAGGCAGGAGAATCACTTGAGCCCAGGGAGGTCGAGGCTGCAGTGAATTGAGATCACACCACTGCACTCCAGCCTGGGTGACAGCGTGAGACTCTGTCTCAAAGAAAATAATAAAAATTTAAAAATTAAAATGGTCAAATTTACAGAAACAGAAAGTAGAATGCAGTTATCAGGGACTGGGGAGAGGGAAGAGTGGGGAGCTGTTTTTTAATGAACATAAAGTTACAGTTTTTGAAGATTGTCTATCTGTAGATAAAGATATTGACATAAATACAGGTATTGATCTAGATAAAGATATTGATCTAGACACAGATATTGATATAGATATAGGTATTGATCTAGATATAGGTATGTCCAAGTCCTGACAGCATGGTTCCTGCGAATGTGGCCTTATGTGGAAACAGGGTCTCCAGATGTAAAAAGGATGTTGAGATAAGATCATCCCGGACTAGAGTGGGCCCTAAATCCAGTGGCTGGAGTTCTTCTAAGAGGAGGCTGGGGGAGATTTGACACAGAAATACATAGCGGGAGCATCATGCGGACGGAGGCAGGGGCAGGTGCTGCTGCCCCCCAGCCGAGGAGCACCCAGGGTTGCCGAAGGCACCGGAAGCTGGGAAGGCCTGGGCTAGATTCTCCTCAGAGCCTCCGGAAGGAGCTGACACCCTGATATTGGATTTCCAGCCTCCAGAACTGTGAGAGATGAATGTCTGCTGTTTTAAGTCACCAGCTTGTGGTGATTTGTCACAGCAGCCCTAGGTCACGCCAAAGGCTCCTCCTTCAAATGTCACAGAGGATTTCAAGGCAGGGGCAGCAGACGCAGACCCTTCCCTTATGAAGCCTGGTGACTTTGAGGGGCTGAGTCCGGGAGGCCTGCCAGCAGCCCTGTGTTGGACTTGAGTCAGCCTGCAGAATCCTCAGGGTCTCTAGAGATGTGTGCAGGCTCACAGGGGAGAAGGAAGCCTGGACTGAGGGCGACGGAGGAACTGCACAGGGGACACTCAGGGGTAGAGCTGGGCTGAAGACGAGACACACTCCCTGCCCATTCCCTGCTGGACGGTCGGACGTTTTTCTTCTACCCTATGTACGTGTTACTTCTTTTTTTATTTTTTTGAGACGGAGTCTCGCTCTGTCGCCCAGGCTGGAGTGCAGTGGTGCGATCGCGGCTCACTGCAAGCTCCGCCTCCCAGGTTCACGCCATTCTCCTGTCTCAGCCTCCCAAGTTAGCTAATTTTTTGTGTTTTTTGTAGAGATGCCCACCACCATGCCCGGCCAATTTTTGTGTTTTTAGTAGAGACGGGGTTTCACTGTGTTAGCCAGGATGGTCTTGATCTCCTGACCTCATGATCCACCCACCTCGGCCTCCCAAAGTGCTGGGATTACAGGGGTGAGACACCGCGCCTGGCTGTGTTACTTTTTCTTTATTTTTTTATTTTTTTGAGATGGAGTCTCGTTCTGTCGCCCAGGCTGGAGTGCAGTGGACGGATCTCAGCTCACTGCAAGCTCCGCCTCCCGGGTTCACGCCATTCTCCTGCCTCAACCTCCCAAATAGCTGGGACTACAGGCGCCCGCCACCTCACCCGGCTAGTTTTTTGTATTTTTTAGTAGAGACGGGGTTTCACCGTGTTAGCCAGGATGGTCTCGATCTCCTGACCTCATGATCTGCCCATCTCGGCCTCCCAAAGTGCTGGGATTACAGGCTTGAGCCACCGCGCCCGGCCTGTGTTACTTTTTCAATGATGTTTTTAAAACCTCGTTTAAACAGTGTGGTTCTCTGCTGTGAAGGAGTCTTTGGACAAGGAGGGGAGGCTACCAGGAAGTCAGCATTTTGGATGATGTTTTGATGTTTTACCAGGAGAAGATGGTCTTGTGTGATTTATGTCATCGAAATGATGTAACATAAAAAGACAGGCCAGGCTGGTCACGGTGGCTCAAACCTGTAATCTCAGCACTTTGGGAGGCCAAGACAGGCGGATCATGAGGTCAGGAGATTGAGACCATCCTGGCTAACTACTAAAATAATGCAAAAAAACTAGCCGGGCGAGGTGGCAGGCGCCTGTAGTCCCAGCTACTCGGGAGGCTGAGGCAGGAGAATGGCGTGAACCCCGGAGGCGGAGCTTGCAGTGAGCTGAGATCCGGCCACCGCACTCCAGCCTGGGCGACAGAGCGAGACTCCGTCTCAAAAAAAAAA
>NC_045453.1:34815258-34873193 GCF_002776525.5 Piliocolobus tephrosceles
AAAAACGGAAAATAAAAAAGAAATGCTGTTAATGAAGTTTGAACATTGGTGGCAGAAAGGCTCTGCTTCTTAAGATCAAGCGACTGCTGAGTTTCAAACTTCACACTCCTCCAACTTCCTGCACCACCACAAAACCCTCTCTCCTGACCCTCCACCTTGGTGCCCACTCATCTGAGAAGGGAGAGGTTGTCAAACACCCTGGCCTTCTGCTCCCACCGTGATGAGTGGATCTGCATCTAGTCTGTCCTTGCCTTCTTTCTGCCTGTTAGGACGGAGGAGGTGACCTTCTGTCCGCCCCTGGGATCCCTTGAGGGTGACATGGAAGCTGGGCACACAGAAAGACTGGGGTCACACAGAGGCGAGGGCCTGGGGTTTCTCAGTGGCTGGACAGGCTTCCAGGGAGCAGAAATCAACCATCCTCACGGGGCCCGACCCGGATCCCTGATCCACAGAAACGGGGAGAGGATAAAATGGTTGCTGTCTTCCCTGCTAAGTTTGGGGTGAGTGGCTTGTGTCAGTAGATAACAGGCACCCCTCACTCTCTAACAACAGCGCCTCTGTATCCACTTCTAGCCCTTGGGATTTACAAAGTAAGCTCAGTATTAATCACTGCCTGCTAGGCACAGAGAGCCTTGGGAAGGGAACCCCTCAGGTTCCCGCATAAAAGTGCTTTAGGAGTCTCTGGGACCATCGGCTCATCCATTAGGGAGCGGAGGCTCAGAGCTCCTGAAGGCAGTAAAACCTGGGTAGGCACAGCAGCCAGTTCTTGCCTCAAGGAGGAAGGAGAGACACAGTCCTTGGGACCCCAGCCCAGCCGAGGTCGGGCTAAGGGCAGCAGCCGCGTCCCTTCCAAGAATCTGGGGGTCTTTAAAGAACAATTGAGGATGCTGCATTGGGTGGGGAGCTCACAGGCTGCAAAGGAAACAGACCTGAATGAACAACGCAACAGCTGTGTCCATTGCAACTCAGGCTGCGGCAGACACCTGAGGACCATCCAAGCCTGCTGAGACCAGGGGCAGAGCCTGGCTCACTGCACCAGGACAAGCTGTTCTTGCCCAGCTTGCCCTGCTGGTTTGCACCAGCCCCACGAGGGGAAGAGGAGAGACGCAAAACACATTCACGCACACGTCTGCTCCCAAGCACTCGCTCTCACACTCATCTACACACGCACCTACACACGCTTCTGTACACTCACCCACACACGCTCCTGTACACTCACCGGCACAATCACATGTGGTCTTGTACACTCACCTGCACATGCACTCACATGCGCTCCTGTACACTCACCTGTATGCACACACTCCTGTACACTCACCTGTACATGCACTCACACACTCCTGTACACTCACCTGTACACATGCACACACACTCTTGTACACTCACCGGCACACAATCACACACGCTTCTGTACACTCACCTGCATGCATGCACATGCACTCCTGTACACTCACCTGTACACACACACGCTCCTGTACACTCACTGGCACACACAATCACACACACTCCTGTACACTCACCTGCACACACACGCTCCTGTATACTCACCTGCACACGCACCCACACGCTCCTGTACACTCACCTGCATGCACACATACGCGCTCCTGTACACTCACCTGCACACACACACTCCTGTACACTCGCATGCACACACACTCACACTCTTGGATACTCACCTGCACACACACTCTCCTATATACTCACCTGCATGCATGCACGTGCTCCTGTACACTCACTGCACACACACACACATGCTCCTGTACACTCACCTGCACACACACACGCTCCTGTACACTCACCTGCATGCACACACACTCCTGTACACTCACCTGCACACACACTCACACACCTGTACACTCACCTACACACACATGCTCCTGTACACTTACCTGCACACACACACACGCTCCTGAACACTCACCTGCACACACACATCTGTATATTCACCTGCACACACACTCACACACGCTCCTGTACACTCACCTGCACACACACTCACACATCTGTACACTCACCTGCACACATACACACACGCTCCTGTACACTCACCTGCATGCACACTCCTGTACACTCACCTGCATGCACACACTCACTCAGGCTCCTGTACACTCACTTGCACACACACTCACACATGCTCCTGTACACTCACCTGCATGCACACACGCACTCCTGTACACTCACCTGTGCTCCTGTATTCTCAGTTGCACACACACACATATGCTCCTGTATGACCGTGACTGTATATATGAGCTATATGTACATGTGTGTACACACGCACACACACACACAGTCATGCACCACATAATGACGTTTGGGGCAACAACAGACTGCGTATATAATGGTTGTCCCATAAGATTATAGTGGAGCTGAGAAATTCCTTTCTCCAAGTGACATCATAGCCGTCCCAGGGCAATGCATGACTCATGTTTGTAGTGACGTGGCTGTAAACAAACCTAATGACTCATGTTTGCGGTGAGGTGGCTGTAAACAAACCTGCGTTGCCACTTATGTAGAAGTCTAGCACATATAATTATGCACAGTACATAATTCTTGGTAATGATAATAAACGACTATGTTACTGGTTTATATGTTTGCTATGTTATAATTTTTATTTTTTGTTGTATTTTATTTTATTTATTTTTTTGAAACAGGGTCTCACTCTGTTGCCCAGGCTGGAGTGGAGTGGCACGATCTTGGCTCACTGAAACCTCTGTCTCCTGACTTCAAGTCATTCTCCTGCTTCAGCCTTCCGAGTAGCTGGGATTACAGGTCCGCACCACCACGCCTGACTAATTTTTGTATTTTTAGTAGAGACGGGGTTTCACCACGTTCACCAGGCTAGTCTCAACCTCCTGACCTCAAGTGATCCACCTGCCTCGGCCTTCCAGAGTGCTGAATTACAGGCATGAGCTACTGCGCCAGCCTATTTTATTGTATTTTTGAGACAGGGTCTTACTCTGTCACCTAGGGTGGAGTGCAGTGGTGTGATCACAGCTCACCGCAGCCTCATACTCCTGGGCTCAGGAGATCCTTCCACCTCAGCCTCCCAGGTAGCTGGGACTACAGGTACGTGTCACCATGCCTGATTAATTTTTTTTTCTGTCTTGTAGAGACAGGGTTTCACTATGTTGCCCAGGCTGATCTCAAACTCCTGGGCTCAAGTAATCCTCCCACTCGTCCTCCTTAAGTGCTGGGATTATAGGTTGGAGCCACTGTGCCCAGCCTTTATTGCTATTTTCGAGTGTACTCCTTTTACTTATTAAAAAAAAAGTTAACTGTAAAGCAGTGAGGCAGGTCCTTCAGGAGGTATCCAGAAGAAGGCACTGTTATCACAGGAGAGGAAGGCTCCCCCGGAAGACTTTCGAGTGCGGCAGAGTGTGGAGATGGAGGACAGTGCCAGGGATGATCCCGACCCTGTGTAGATCTAGGCTAACATGCGTGCTTGTGTCTCAGTTTTTAACAAGCAAGTTTTAAAATTAGAAAATAAAACAAAATAAAAGATTTTAAAAATTGGAAAGAGCTTGTAAAATAAAAATAAAAATATTTTATTTACATTTTCCTGCACAATGTGTTCATGTTTTTAGCTATTAATACAAAAAAATCAAAAAGTTTTTAAAAGCTTATAAAGTAAAAAAAGTCGCAGTAAGCTAAGGTTAATTTATTATTGAGGAAAGAATACATATACACATTTCTATGTGTACATATTATATATATCTTTGGAGACGGCATCTCACTCTATCACCCAGGCTGGAGTCCCCCGGCACTGTCATAGCTCCTTGCAGCCTCAAACTCCTGGGCTCAAGTAATTCTCCCACCTCAGCCTCCCAAGCAGCTGGGAATACAGGCATGTACCACCATGCCCAGCTGATATTTTTGTTTTTTAATTTTTAGTAGAGACGAGGTTTTGCTATGTTGCCCAGGCTGGTCTCAAATCCTGAGCTCAGGTGGTCCTCCTTCCTTGGCTCCCAAAGTGCTGGGATTACAGACGTGAACCACTGCACTTGGCCAAAAAATATATATATATTTTTATAAATTTAGTGTAGCCTAAGTATTTGGTGTTTATAAAGCCAACAGTAGTTACAGCAATGTCCTAGGTCTTCACGTTCACTCCCTGACTCACACACAGCAATATCCAGTCCTGCAAGCTCTATCCATGGTCAGTGCCCTACACAGGCGTCCTTTTAATCTTTGTACCACATATTTACTTTAACTTTTCTTTTCTTTTTTTTTTTTTTTTTGAGACGGAGCCTTGCTCTGTTGCGCAGACTGGAGCGCAATAGCATGATCATGGCTCACTGCAAACTCCACCTCCCTGTTTCAAGTGATTCTCCCTCCTCAGCCTCCTGAGTAGCTTGGGATTACAGGTGTGCACCACCACACCTGGCTAATTTTTGCATTTTTAGTAGAGACAGGGTTTCACCATGTTGGCCAGGCTTGTCTTGAACTCCTGACCTCAGGTGATCCACCCCCTTGGCCTCCCAAATGCTGAGATTACAGGCATGAGCCATCATGTCCAGCCAGCTTTAACTTTTCTGTTTAGATATGTCTAAATACAGAAATATGTATTGCTGTCTTAGTCCATTTTCTGTTGCTTATAACAGAATACCTGAAACTTGGTAATTCTTTTTTTCTTTTTTGAGATAGAGTTTAGCTCCGTCGCCCAGGCTGGAGTGCAGTGGCGCAATCTCAGCTCACTGCAACCTCTGCCTCCCAGGTTCAAGCAATTCTCCTGCTTCAGCCTGCTGAATAGCTGGGATTACAGGCGCCCGCCACCATGCCCATCTAATTTTTGTATTTTTAGTACAGATGGGGGTTTCACTGTGTTGGCCAGGCTGGTCTCGAACTCCTGACCTTGTGATCTGCCCACCTTGGCCTCCCAAAGTGCTGGGATTACAAGCATGAGCCACTGTGCCCAGCTGAAACTGGTTTATAAAGAAAAGAAATTTATTTCTTACAGTTCTGGAGGTTGGAAGGTCTACGTGGAGGGGATGCATCTGGTGAGGGCCCTCTTGCTGGTGGGGAACCTGCAAAGTCCTGAGGTGGTGCCAGCATTATATGGTAAAGGGGCTGAGCCTGCTAGCTCAGGTCTTTTCTTTTCTTTTCTTTTTTTTTTTTTTTTTTTGAGATGGAGTCTTGCTTTGTTGCCCAGGCTGGAGTGCAATGGTGCGATCTCGGCTCACTGCAAGCTCTGTCTCCCAGATTCACGCCATTCTCCTGCTTCTGCCTGTCGAGTAGCTGGGACTACAGGCGCCTGCCACCACACCCGGCTAATTTTTTGTATTTTTAGTAGAGACGGGGTTTCACCGTGTTAGCCAGGATGGTCTCGATCTCCTGACCTCGTGATCCGCCCACCTCGGCCTCCCAAAGTACTGGGATTACAGGCGTGAGCCACCGTGCCCAGCTCAGGTCTTTTCTTATTGCTAAGCCACCAGAGTCCCATTCCTGTGATCACTCAGTAATCCACTAACTCATTAACTAATTCATGAATGAATTAATCCATTCTGAGGGCACAGCTCCCATGATGCCCTTTTAAAGGCCACATCACTCAATATCACCACCGGGGGATCGAGCTTCTATGTGGGTTTGGAGAGGACAAGCATTTGAGCCGCAGCACGTGCCTGGAGTGCTCAGTGGAGCAGCCTGCTGGCTGTGCAGGTTGATAGGCTAGGAGCAATAGGCTCTACCGTACGGCCTATGCGGGTAGTAGGTTCTACTGTGTAGGTTTGTGTAAGCACACTCCATGATGTTTGCACAAGGACAAAGCTGCCTAACGACACATTTCTCAGGACATACCCCCATCATTAAGTGACACATGATTGTATATGTATATACCTCCTATTGGCACCATTTCTCTGGAAAACCCTGATTAACACAGAAGGTGGTACCAAGAAGTGGGGTGCCACTGTAACAGATACCTAAAAACGCAGAAGCAGCATTGGAACTGGGTAACAGGGTAGAGGCTGGAAGAGTTGTGAAGTGCATGCTTGAAGAAACTGAGATTGTCATGAAGGGATTTTAATGGTGGTTCTGGTGAGGGCTCAGAAAAGAAAGAAGAGGCCAGAGAGAAAGCCTCTGTCTACTTAGCGAATATGCAATCAATGACCAGATTGTTGGGAGAAATGTGGACAGTCGGGTCATTCTCATGAGGTCTCAGACGGAAATGAGGAACATGTTATTGGACGACGGAGAAAAGATGATCCTTATTATAAAGAGGCAGAGAACGTGGCTGAATCGTGCTCATGTTCTAGTGTTACAGGAAAGGTAGAGAACTTGTCAGTGATGAAATTCGGTTTGAGTTGAGAGGATTGCTAAGCAGTGTGAAAGGACTGGCTGGGTTCCTCATGACTGTTACAGCAAAATGTAAAAGAGAAAAGACTGATGAGGGAATTACTAAGCAAAAAGGAACTAGAACTTAAAGATGTGGAAAATGGGCCGGGCGCGGTGGCTCACACCTGTAATCCCAGCACTTTGGGAGGCTGAGGCGGGTGGATCACAAGGTCAGGAGATCGAGACCACCCTGGCTAACATGATGAAACCCCGTCTCTACTAAAAATACAAAAAATTAGCTGGGCGTGGTGGCGGGCGCCTGTAGTCCCAGCTACTCGGGAGGCTGAGGCCAGAGAAGGGCATGAATCCGGAAGGCGGAGCTTGCAGTGAGCTGAGATCGCGCCACTGCACTCCAGCCTGGGCAGCAGAGCGAGACTCCATCTCAAAAAAAAAAAAAAAAAAAAAAAACAGATGTGGAAAATGGTCAGCCTATCCATCAGTATTGCAACAAATGAGAAAGAATATTTGACAAAAAGACTAAGGGTGTGGTCATCAACCAGTGGAAAAGGAGATTTGTGTGCGTGTGAACCTCGGACTCTCTCAGCCACCCAGTGGGAACACTGTAGCTTAAACTGAAGGGAAAGGAGATGGGAAGGAATGAAGGAATTGGACTTCTTGGATTTTACGGGTTGGGACCAGACAGCTGCTCTATGCAAACGTGCTCCATTCTTCAAGACACTGGAAGAAAGACCCCAAAGGTGAATCTGAGCTCATCAGGGCTGCCTCCCTGATTTCAAAAGGGGGCCATCACCTCACTTTCCGCAAACCAGATGACCTTTGCCCAAAGCCATGGGGGCCTGCCCCTGACCAGCAGAGCCCTGGGGGTGGAACCTCTGCCTGGCAGAGCTGCATGGGTGGGGTTGCCGCCTCAGTGCACCCAGCAGGAGGAGCACAGCGCCAAAGAGGACTATTCTGGCTTGGAGTTTTCTTTGGAGTTTTCCAAGTCTAGGTTTCAACTTGCTTGGATCCATCGCTTCCTTCTTCCCTATTTCTCCCTTTTGGGATGGGAATGTCTATCTTATGCCTGTCCCACCATTTTTTTTTTTTTTTTTTTTTTTTTTTTTTTTTTTTTTTTGAGACAGAGTCTGGCTCTGTTGCCCAGGCTGGAGTGCAGTGGTGCAATCTCGGCTCACTGCAAGCTCCGCCTCCCGGGTTCCCGCCATTCTCCTGCCTCAGCCTCCCGAGTAGCTGGGACTACAGGTGCCCGCCACCTCGCCTGGCTAGTTTTTTGTATTTTTAGTAGAGACGGGGTTTCACCGTGGTCTCGATCTCCTGACCTTGTGATCCGCCCGCCTCGGCCTCCCAAAGTGCTGGGATTACAGGCGTGAGCCACCGCGCCCGGCCTGTCCCACCATTTTTGTTTGCTTGTTTGCTTTTGAGACAGAGTCTTGCTCTGTCGCCCAGGCTGAAGTGCAGTGGCATGATCTTGGCTCACTGCAACTTCTACCTCCCGGGTTCAAGCAACTATCCTGCCTCAGCCTCCCTAGCAGCTGGGATTATAGGCACCCGCCACTATGCCCAGCTAATTTTTGTATTTTTAGTAGAGACGGGGTTCCACCATGTTGCCCAGGCTGGTCTCAAACTCCTGACCTCAAGTGATCTGCCCACCTTGGCCTCCCAAAGTGCTGGGATTACAGGCGTGAGCCACCAGGCCCAGCCCCCATCACTGTATTTTGGAAGCACATAACTTGTTTGGTTAAAAGGCCTTGCAGCTGGAGGGGAGTTTTGCCTTGTGTGAAGTGTGCCCTGAGTCTCACCTGTATCTGATTTAGACGATATTTAGATGAGACTTGGACCTCACACCTTGGAGTAGAAGCTGCAGCAAGCCTAAGGCATGCAAAGCTGTTGGGATGGAATGAATGTATTTTGCATGGGAAGAATAGATAAATCTGGGGAGGTTGGGATGGAATGTTTGTGTGTCCCCACAATTCCTATGTTGAAGTCTGATCTCCAGTGTGACGGTACCTGGAAGTGGGGCCTTTGAGAGGTGATCACTATCAGCTGATGCCAAGAGGGACTAGCACCCTTTGAGAGTCTCCAGAGAGCGAGCCTCTCTGCTCTCCACCATGTGAGGGGACACTGAGAAGCGGAGAAGGGTACAAGCTGGAAGAGGGCGCCCACAAGAACCCAACCGTGCTGGCACCCAGATCTCAAACTTCCAGCCTCCAAAACTGTAAGAAGTAAATTCCTGTTGTTTACAAGCCACCCAGCCCATAGAGCTGCCATATGAGAGACCAAGGCAGGTGAGCTAAATGAGGTCTCTCACTAGGGGAAGCCATCGAGAAAGCTTCCCGAGGCTCAGAGTGTTGGTTCTATTCTACCTCTTGGGTGGTGTGTTGGGTCCATGGGTGTGCACTTTCTTCTTATTTTTTTTTAGTTGCATGTGTGATATATACATTCTTTTATACACACACTGATATATGTACTGTTTTAATTTTTTTTTTTTTTTTTTTTGAGACGGAGTTTCGCTCTTGTCACCTGGGCTGGAGTACAATGGCACGATCTCGGCTCACTGCAACCTCCACCTCCCGGGTTCAAGTGATCCTGTTTCAACCTCCTGAGTAACTGGGATTACAGGTGGCTGCCACTATGCCCGGTAAATTTTTGTATTTTTAGTAGAGACGGGGTTTCACCATGTTGCCCAGGCTGGTCTTGAACTCCTGACCTCAAGTGATCCACCCACCTCAGCCTCCCAAAGTTCTGGAATTACAGGTGTGAGCCACCGCACCCAGCCTGCACTCTTTTAATATTAAAAACATTTATTTATTATTTATTTATTTATTTTGAGATGGAGTCTTGCTCTGTCACCCAGGCTGGAATGCAGTACCATGATCTTGGCTCACTGCAACCTCTTCCTCCCAGGTTCACATCATTCTCCTGCCTCAGCCTCCCGAGTAGCTGGGACTACAGGCACCTGCCATCGCGCTTGGCTAATTTTTTTGTATTTTTAGTAGAGACGGGGGTCTCACCATGTTAGCCAGGATGGTCTCAATCTCCTGACCTGGTGATCTGCCCGCCTCAGCCTCCCAAAGTGCTGGGATTACAGGTGTGAGCCATAGCACCCAGCCTAAAAACATTTAATATTAAACAGTAAAGCAGATGCTCACATGCACAGACTTGCATATGTGCCTGCACCTGCACAGGTGTACACACAGGTGTGCCCAGCCTCTCTCAGGAGCTCTGCCAGCAGGTGTCAGTGGGACCCAGCCGCCTGCATATTCTGCAAAGATTGTTCAGATGATTCTCACAGCCCCCGAAATTGAGACCTCCTGCTCTACAACAAAAGGTGCTTGTGCTCCCAAATCTTTTCCCTCAGGTTTCCCAAAATGAAGGATAATTGAAACACATCATTTGCTCTTCGCATGAGAAGCCAAAGCGAGTAATGTGCTGTACGAGGCTAGAAGTCATGAAGGGGCTGATGAATGTAATCTCATACATCAAAACCTTTCCCAAATTCATATGAATCCGCATTGTAATGTTCGTTCATTGTAATGTTCGTATTTTATAAAATGCGGTGTGGGGTTCAGAAACAGTTTGCAAAATGAATGTCCTGCCTCAATAAACCAGGCACATTTTTTTTTCAGCTTAAAAAACAGGAAAGCCAGAAGCGGTGGCTCACACCTATAATCCCAGCACTTTGGGAGGCCAAGGCAGGTGGATCACCTGAGGTCAGGAGTTTGAGATCAGCCTGGCCAACACAGTAAAACCCTGTCTCCATTAAAAATACGAAAAATTAGCTGGGCATGGCGGTGCATGCCTGTAGTCCCAACTACTCGGGAGGCTGAGTCAGGAGAATCACTTGAACCCAGGAGGCGGCGGTTGCAGTGAGCTGAGATAGCACCACTACACTCAGCCTGGGCGACAAGAGTGAGACTCCGTCTGAAGAAAAGATAAAACAGCTCTGGAGCCGAGTTCCCACGAAGCAGCACTGTCTGTCTGTTTAGAACCAGGGCTTCTTGACAAGCCACTTCATTTTCCTGAGTGTCAATGTATTTATCTGTAAAATTAAAATTTACTTCTAATTTTAAAAAAATGGCCTGGGGGTGACAACTGCCCCACCCCCTAGGATAGGGCCTGTGCCCCTCAAATCTGCCTGCTCCCCAGCATAACCGCCATCCCTACCAGTGAGTCTATGACCCCTGGGCCTAGGGAGTTAGGGGGACTGTGGGCGGCTCTAGGCCACTTCTCCCCTTCACGGTACAGGGGCAGCCTCGGAGCCCTTCGCTCCTCAGGCCTGGGCTGGTGTCCCTCCGTGACTGCTGTGGGGGCTGGGGACGCGTGCCACCCTCATGGGGTGGGCACGCCAGCCGGGGAGCCAGAAAGAATATGAGACAAAGATGGGTGGAGTGCAGGGTGGACTCGGTGGCAGGGAGGAGCTGCTGGCCGTTTGTGCTGGGTGTGGCCTCTCCAAGATGGCGTCAGAGCAGAGAAGGCTGAGGCCCAGCCACGTGGGATCTGGAGGGACAGTCTCCAGGCAGGGGCAGTAGATGAGAGGGCACCAAGGCAGGAGTGGCCTCAGGGGACAGCAGGGGGACCCGAGTGGCACCTCAAGGGTGAGGAGCAGGGAGGTGGGCAGTTGGGCAGATCCCCAGGCCTCTCCACGCTCCAGAAGGGATCCCCCCTGGCCTTGTGTGTACCAGGTGAGGGGCCAGGGCAGAGGAGGGCCAGGCGGAGGCTCCTCCTGTAACACAAGCAAGGTGACCACGGCAGGGGCGGGTGGCTGCAGGTTAGGTGTTATTGGATTCTGCATAGGTGTAGAAAGTCAGGGCATTGAGATTTCCTGGCCCCGGCTGTGAAAGAAAGACAGGGGGTCACGGAGAGCTCCCGGGCCTTTGCCTGAGCACTGGTGGTGGGGACCAATGCACTGGGGCGGGTGGAGACAGATCTGCATTCCTGGCATCAGAACAGCAGTCCTTTGCGCGCAGCCCCAGGTGGATGGGAACCAGCGGTCCGGGAGCCCTGGGGGCTGCAGCTCAGGGAGAAGCCCCCACACGGTGAGGATGCACATGGCCAGGCCAGGACTGGGCGCTGAGCTCCAGGAGGAACCCGAGGGAGACCAGAAGTGGGGCCAGCAGAGAGAGGAAACCAGGGGATGTTGGGGAGCCCAGCAGCAGTAGGAGGGGGCACTGCGGCCGAGCTGCCCCTCCCCACCCCAGAGGACAGCTTAAGGGACTTAATCTCTAGGTCATGGGTGACCTTGACCACAACAGCATCAGCTTGTGGCAGAACGGCAGTGATCACGGGGGCGGTTCCTCTGTGGAGTTTGCAGAAAAGGGGAGGTGAGCTTGCCGGGGATAGGGGGTTACAGGAGGGGGATTTAGAGTGGGCAAAATTGCAGGATACCGGGGGGCTACTAGGGATGGCTCTGAAGAGAGCGGAAAGCTGAAGTTCCCAGGAGAGGACTCAGCAGAAGGGAAGGGAGCCCGGGGGCCAGGGGAGGAGCCGTCTGGAAGGAAGGAGACAAGAGATGGGGGGAATGGGAAGGGGAGGAGGGAGGCGGGGGGGGGGGGAAAAGGAGGGGGAAGTGGGAGGGGGCCCTCAGGAAAGGAGGAGGAGTTAGGGGTGGGGGGAGGTGGAAGTGGGGGAGTGGGAGATTCACGGGAGGCGGGAGGGGCTGCCTGTAAGGACTTGGACTCAGCCAGGTGCACAAACAGTAACCAAGGAATGATCTCAGGCCCAACTTTTACAACCACTTCAGAACAAAACCAAAGACAGTAAACACAGTGAAGTCATCCAGTGCATGTAAAGGAAAAAAAAAATTGCTTTCTTCGTCCAAACAGTGAATGTTCTTAGCATTTCTGAGAAACTCAGGTCACTGCGGATACCAATCAGGGAGTGCTTCCTGGAAGAGGTGGGAGTACGGGCAGAAATCAGCCAGGTAGAGGGGAGGTGGCTTTCCAGACAGGACCGTGGGCTGAGCAAATGCCCCAGATGGAGGAGGAGGAGGAGTGGACAGGCCAGTGTGGGGAGGGTCTGCGTCTGCTGGGAGCAGAGAGAAGCCCCATCACATCCGCTCCTTCCTTGGGAGGTCATCTTCCTAGAGGGAGCAGCGCCCCCACCCTGCTCCTCCCACCTCCCTGCAGCCTGCATCTGCCCATCAAGAAGCCTTACCCCGTCTTAAGCACACGCTTGGGTGCACGTTAGTCTCTGCCACCGGCCGCAGTTGATCTCTGCCGGCTCTGCGAGGGAGAGCCCTGCTGTGTTCAGCTTTTCATTGTGTTTCCAGACCCAACACAAAGCATAAATATATGAATGAATAATAGAAACGGATGGATGGATGGATGGATGGATGGATGGATGGATGGATGGATGGATGGATGGATGGGCAGATGGATGGGTGAATGAACAGATAGGTGGGTAGGTGGATAGATGGATACGTGCATGAATAGAAGGATAAGCGAATTCATGGACAAATGAGTAGATGCGTGACTGGATCATGGATGGATGCGTGACTGGATCATGGATAGATGCGTGTGTAGCTGAACATCAGTTCAACCCTATTTCCTTAGGACTGGGTTTTTGTCTTTTACACCCCCCCCCCCCATCCCTCTCACATTACTCTTCTCTTTCTCTTTGTTCTCTAGAAGTTCTTGCCTGTAACCTTTATTTCTGGACATAATTACAAATAACCTTACATTGTTATTTAAATTCTTCATGTTTACACATTTAGCTTATAAATAATTCAAGAGACTAATGCTGCCTTTGAACCACAGACTCACTACCAGAGTGATAAATCAACCATGTTTGAGCCTCTGTGGACTTGGCAATGTTCTAATCATTAAGATAACGAGGCCAGGCATGGTGGCTCACACCTGTAATCTCAGCACTTTGGGAGGCCAAGGAGTTCAAGACCAGCCTGGGCAACATAGTGAGACCCCGTCTCTACAAAAATAAAAACATCAGTGGGGCATGGTGGTGGGCGCCTGTAATTCCAGCTACATGGCAGGTTGAGGCAGGAGAATGACTTGAATCCAGGAGGTGGAGGTTGCAGAGAGCCGACATCGTGCCATTGCACTCCAGCCTGGGTGACAAAAGTGAACCTCCATCTCAAACAAATAAATACATCAGTTGGGCATGGTTGCACATGTCTGCAGTCTCAGCTACTCAGACGACTGAGGCAGGAGGATTGCTTGAGCCCAGGAGGTCGATGCTGCAATGAGCCATGACCACACCCCTACACTCCAGCCTGGGCTACAGAATGAAATTCTGTCTCAGAAAAAAAAAAAAAGAAAAGAAAAAAGAAAAAAAGACAAAGTGTTCTGCTTGAGCTCTTCTTGGGGACTGGGCCTGCTCTGGGATGCATTCTGCAGAGATGTCCCTGCCTGGTCTTCAGACATAAGGGGCCTCACTCAAACCCTTTGAAGCTCCCCATTGCCTCTTGCCCAGTCTCTCCTTGGCCCACGCATACCCGTGCCCCCACTTTAACCCTCCCAGCCTTATCTCACCCTATGCCACCTGCACCCCTGCCCCTCCAGCCACTCTGGTCTCCTTCTAGCTCCCCAGAGGTGCCATCTTTCCTTGTGCCACAGGACCTTTGCCATGAAGTTTCCTGTCTTTGCCTCATTAACCTCCATGCATTCTTCAATTTGGGGCTCAGCTGTCACTTCCTTGGGGTCCCTGTAGGGTCAGGCCTCATGCACCCTCTCCTTGTCTTCTATGTGCTTGCTTGGCTGCCCATCATTAGTCAGCCAGGTGAGTATCTGGTTTACCTCTCCTTCCCTCTCTCAACTGGATGCTCCATGAGGGCAACCCCAGCCTGGTTTCCCTCATCATGCACCTCCCAGAGCGAGGGGTTATCTACAGAGCCCCAGAAGAGGGACTCCTGGGAAGGCAGGGGGGTGCCTGGCTGGATTCTACTGCCATTTGATGCCCTGAGGGGAGAGTGCATCCAGCTGCCCCATGCACCTGCCAGTCCCTACCTGCCTGGGATCAGGGTCAAGTCAACTTCTTACCCTGATTTGGCTTCCAGGAGAGACAGCCCACTGACTCGGGCACAGAAGTAACCAGCACTCCAGGGAGCTCCATCCTGTGGAATGGCATCTGGGGGGGCACCTGGTTTTGCCAACTGATGAAATCTGGTCATTTAAAAGTATGTGGTATACCAGCCTTGCTCCCGTTCTCACATGTGATGCGTCTCCTCCCACTTCTTTTGTCACTATGACTGGAAACGTCCTGAGGCCTCCCAAGAAGCAGATGCCACTATGCTTCCTGTAAAGCCTGCAGAACCATGAGTCAATTAAACTTCTTTCCTTATAAATGATGCAGTCTTGGTGAGGTGCGGTGGCTCGTGCCTTAAAGCTGATGAAGACCTAGCCTGCCATGTGCTCATAAGAGCCAGCCTCTCACCACAGGAGGCCATCAAGGTCAGGAAGACTCCAGGGAGTCCTGCTATGGGGAGACAGGATCCTTACAGGCTTTCCTGAAAACGTTGGAGCATGCTGGGTCCTCACCATCCCCATAGCCACACAAGATTACATGTGCTGGTGTGCTGAGTTCCAGGACCCCAGTGAGAGGCCCAGGAGCAAGAGGCAATAACCTAGGTGGGGAAGGAATGGCCAGGGAGGCAGCAGTTGCCTCTACTCAATGGCACATCAGTCCCAACTGCCAGTCCCCAACTGAGCAACCCAGAAAGTCACTTTTCTTCTCTGAGCCCCATCTATAAAAAGAAAGGGACTTGGCAATTAAGCAAGAAGACACAATAAAGCCATCTATATTGAAAAGGAAGAAGTAGGCTGGGCACAGTGCTCACGCCTGTAATCCCAGCACTTTGGGAGACCGAGGCGGGCAGATCACCCGAGGTCAGGAGTTCGAGATCAGCCTGACCAACATGGAGAAACCTCATCTTTACTAAAAATACAAAATTAGCCGGGTATGGTGGTGCATGCCTGTAATCCCAGCTACTCAGGAGGCTGAGGCAGGAGAATCACTTGAACCCGGGAGGCGAAGGTTGCAGTGAGCAAGATCACGCCACTGTACTCCAGCCTGGGCAACAAGACACCAAGAGTGAAACTCCATTTCAAAAAGAAAGAAAAGAAAAGGAAGAAGTAAAGTCATCTCTATTTGCAGATGACATAACCTTGTACATAGAAAATCCTAAGGAAGCCACTGAAAAAATATTAGAACTAGCACTTTGAGAGGCTGAGGTGTGAGGACTGCTTGAGCCTAGGAGTTCAAAACTATCCTGGGCAACATAGCAAGACACTGGCTCTACAAAAAAATAAAATAAAAAATTAGCCAGGCATGGTAGTACATGCCTATAGTCCCAGCTACTTGGGAGGCTGAGATAGGAGAATCACCTGAGCCTAGGAGCTCAAGGTTGCAGTGAACTGTGATCACACTACTGCACTCCAGCCTGGGTAACAGAGCCAGACCCTGTCCCAAAATAAATAAATAAATAGTAACTATTAGAGCTAACAAATGAGTACAACAGGGCTGCAGGGTATAAGATCAATATATGAAAATCAGTTGTGTTTCTATACAGCAGCAATCAGCAAACCAAAAGTGAGATGAAGAGAAAAATTCCATAATACTTAGGAGTCAACTTAACAAAATAAGTGCAAAACACATATTCTGAAGACTACAATACATTGTTGAAAAAAATTTTTAAAGACCTGAAGAAATGGAAAAACATCCTATGTTCATGGATTAGAAGCCTGAATATTTTTAAGATGACATTACTGCCCAAATTGGTTTTTATTTGCATTTCCCTGATGCCACTGGTATGGCAGATTCAACACAATCCCTATCAAATTCCCAATTACCTTCTTTGCAGAAATTGACAAACTGTCCTTAAATTCATACGGAAAGGCAAGTAATCCAGAATAAACAAAGCAATCTTGAAAAAGAAGAACAAAATTAGAGAACTCATACTTTCCAATATCAGAACTCACTACAAAGCTACAGTAATCAGGACAGTGTGGTGCTAAAATAAGGATAGACATATACATCAATGGAACAGAACAGAGAGACCAGAAAGAAACTCACATTTATGGGCAACTAGTTTTTGACAGGGGTACCAGGCACATTCAATGGGAAATTTGTTGAAACAGTCTTTTCACAAACGGTGCCGAGAAAACTGAATATCAACATGCGTAAGAATGAAGTTGGATACTACCTCACACTATATACAAAAATTAACACAAAACTAATTGATATAGCTCGTATATATGTCCCTGTCCAAATCTCATGTTGTATTGTAAACCCCAGCATTGGAGGTGGGGCCTCATGGGAGGTGTTTGGGTCATGGGGGTGGATCTCTTATGGCTTGGTGCTCCAGTCTGGTATGCCACTGCACTCCAGCCTGGGTGACAGGGCAAGACTCTGTCTCAAAAAAAAAAAAAAAAAAAAATTCACACAGTCTCAGGTATTTCTTTTTCTTTTTCTTTCTTTTTTTTTTTCTTTTTTTTTTTTTTTGATACAGAGTCTCGCTCTATCGCCCAGCAGGGAGTGTAGTGGTGCAATCTCAGCTCACTGCAAGCTCCACCTCCTGAGTTCATGCCATTCTCCTGCCTCAGCCTCCCAAGTAGCTGGGACTACAGGCACCTGCCACCACGCCTGGCTAATTTTTTGTATTTTTAGTAGAGACAGGGTTTCACCATGCTAGCCAGGATGATCTCAATCTCCTGACCTCGTGATCCACCTGCCTTGGCACCCCAAAGTGCTGGGATTACAGGCGTGAGCCACAGTGCCCAGCCAGTCTCAGGTATTTCTTTATAGTAATGCAAGAACAGCCTAATACAGAAAATTGTTGCCAAGGAGTGGGACATTGTTACAAAGATACCCGAAAATGTGTAAGTAACTTTGGAACTGGGTAACAGACAGAGGTTGTTAGAGTTTGGAGGGCTCAGAAGAAGACAGGAAGATGAAGGAAGCTTTGAAACCTCTTAGAAACAGGTTAAATGGTTGTGACCAAAATGTTGATAATGATAAGAACAATGAAGTCCAGGCTGCCAAGGTCTGAGAAGGAAACGAGGAACTTATTGAGAACTGGAGCAAAGGTCACCATTGTTACGCCTTACCAAAAAACTTGGCTGTATTCTGTTCATGCCCCAGGGATCCATGGTAGTTTGAACTTCATAGTGATGATTTAGAGTATCTGCTGGAAGAAGTTTCTAAGCAGCAAAGCACTCAAGAAGTGACTGGCTGAGGCCGGGCACGGTGGCTCATACCTGTAATCCCAGCACTTTGGGAAGCTGAGGCAGGTGGATCACGAGGTCAGGAGATCAAGACCATCCTGGCTAACGTGGTGAAACCTCATTTCTACTAAAAATACAAAAAATTAGCCAGGCATCTGTAGTCCCAGCTACTTGGGAGGCTGAGGCAGGAGAATGGCGTGAACCCGGGAGGTGGAGCTTACAGTGAGCTGAGATCGCGCCACTGCACTCCAGCCTGGGTGACAATATGAGACTCTATCTCAGTTAAAAAAAAAAAAAAAAAAAAAAAGCTGTAGTGAATTAACACTTTGAGGAAGTATAAGGGAAAGCATGTTTGTATTTTGCAATGTGAGAAGGACATGAGATTTGGGAGAGGTCGGGGCCGAATGATACAGTTTGGATATTTGTCCCTGCTCAAATCTCATGTTGAATTGTAATGTCCAGTGTTGGAGGGAAGCCTGGTGGGAAGTGTTTGGGTCATGGGTCCCAAACACCTCCTAATTGGCCACTCATGGCTGGGTACTGTGTTTGTGACAGTGAGTTCTTGTGAGAGCTGGTCATTTAAAAGTGTGTGACACGTCCTCCCCGCTCCCTCCTTCCCTCTGCTCCTATTCTCTCCATGTGATGTGCTTGCTCCCCTTTCTTCTTCTGCCATGATTGGAAGCTTCCTGAGGTGTCCCCAGAAGCAGATGCTGCTATGCTTCCTGTAAAACCTACAGAACTGTGAGCCAATTAAACTTATTTTCTTATAAATTACAGTCTCAGGTATTCCTGTAAAGCAATGTAGGAATGGTCTAATATGTTAATCAAAGACCTAAATGTAAGGGCAAAAACTGTAAAACTCTTAGAAGAAAATAGGCATAGACCTTGGATTAGGCAATGGGTTTTTAGATATGACATCAAACACAAGCAACGAAAGAAAAAATAGATAAGTTGGAGATCATCAAATTAAAAAACGTTTGTTCTTCAACAGATGACATTAGGTCCAGTGCAGTGGTTTGTGCATGTAATGCTGAGGATGGAGGATCACTTGAGCCCAGCAGTTCAAGACTAATCTGGGAAATACAGCAAGACTCTATCTCTATAAAAAAGAAAAAAATCCAGGTGCCATGGCATGCACCTGTAGTCCCAGCTACTCAGGAGGCTGAGGCAGGAGGATTGCTTGAGCCCAGGAGATCAAGGTGGCAGTGAACTATGATCGAGCAATACTCTGTCTCAACAACAACAACAACAAGATGGTTGGGTGTGGTTGTTCATACCTATAATCCCAGCACTTCAGGAGACTGAGACAGGAGGATCACCTGAGGCCAGGGGTTGGCAACATAGTGAGATCCCATCTAGCCAGGCATGGTGGCTGGCATGGTGCACATGTCTGTGGTCCTAGCTACTCATGAGACTGAGGTAGGAGGATCCCTTGAGCCCAGGAGGTCGAGGCTGCAGTCAGCTGTGATTGTACCACTACACTCCAGCCTGGATGACAGAGCAAGACTTATCTCAAAGAAAAAGAGGCCCTTATTGGCTCATGTCTGAAGAATGCAACAAGGGCACAGGTGGATTTAGCCTCCAAATTGCCTCTGGAGGTCTGTCTCTGTCCACTTTGGGGCAACATCCCCCACAACCTACTCCCAGCAGCTCCAGGCTTGCAGCTGCCATCCAGGCAGCCCAAAGAAGGTGGAGGTGGGGAGGCGGGAAGCTCCATCCCTGCAGGGCAGCAAAAGTCCCAGGCCATCCTCCCATTGGCCAGGCTGGGATCACATGACCACATCTGAGCCAATCACAGTGATTTTGTCCATCCTGGGCATGGGGGAGGAGTGAATTCTGCCCTTCCCCCAGCCTTTCAGACAGTTTTCATATCTCTTGGGGACTGAAGTTTACAACAGGGGCAGGGCTGCTGTAGAATTCCTAGGGCTGGGACAAGGAAGAACAGCAAACCGGAAATGAAAGCTGGCCCTTCTTGTTGTGGGTGTTTAGGGGTCGGGAGGGTATTTGGCCCCAGAACAGACAGCCCCTCATGCCAGCTCCATTGGGGAGATCTGTCACGAGTGCCTCACTTGCCATGAAGGCTGCCAAAGGCCAAGAGCTGCACACACATTGGGCTCCAGAAACTGACATCGGAAATGAAATACTGGGGTAGGGGTGGGGGAGGGGAGGGGTAGGGGGAGCTGTTGGGGAGTGGTGATGATTCATGGATACAAAAATATAAATAGATAGAATGAGTAAGATCTAGTTTTTGTTTTTTGTTTTGAGATGGAGTCTTGCTCTGTTGCCCAGTCTGAAGTGTGATGGTACAGTCTTGGCTCACTGCAACCTCCACCTCTTGGGTTCAAATGTTTCTCCTGCCTCAGCCTCTTGAGTAGCTGGGATTACAGGCACTGGCCACCACGTCCAGCTAATTTTTGTATTTTTAGTAGAGACAGATTTCACCATGTTGGCCAGGCTGGTGTTGAACTCCTGGCCTCGAGTGATCTGCCTGCCACAGCCTCCCAAAGTGCTGGGATTACAGGAGTAAGCCACCATGCCTGGCCAGATCTAATATTTGACAGCACAACAGAGTGACTACAGTCAACAATAATTTATCATACATTAAAAAATAACCAGCTGGGCGTGGTGGCTCACGTCTGTAATCCTGGCACTTTGGGAGGCTGAGGCAGATGGATCACAAGGTCAGGAGTTCAAGATAAGCCTGGTCAACATGGTGAAATCCCGTCTCTACTAAAAACTACAAAAATTAGCCAGGTGTGGTAGCACATGCCTGTGGTTCCGGTTACGCGGAGGCTGAGGGAGAAGAATCACTTGAACCTGGGAGGTGGAGGTTGCAGCGAGCTGAGATCGTGTGCTGGGCACTCTAGCCTGGGCGACAGGGTGAGACTCCGTCTCAAAAAAAATAAAAAATAACTAAAATAGTATAATTGGAATGTTTCTAACACAGAAAAATGATAAATGCTTGAGATGACGGAAACCTCATTTACCCGGATGTGATTATTTAGATGCTACATGCCTGTGTCAAAGCACTTTATGTACCCCATGAATATATACAACTACTATGCATGCATAAAAATTTTTTTTCAATGAAATGAGACCAGGCAGCTCATGCCTATAACCCCAGCACTTGGTGAGGTGAGGGTGGGAGGATCCCTGGAGCCCAGGATCCTCCCACCCTCACTGTTCAGTGAGACCCCACCTCTCTCGCTCAAAAAAACAAAGCTGGGTGTAGTGGTGTGTGCTTGTATAGTCCCAGCTACTCAGAAGGCTGAGGTGGAAAGATTGCTTGAGTCTGGGAAGTTGAGGGTGCAGTGAGCTGTGATCACACCACTGCACTCTGCACTCCAGCCTGGGCAACAGACTGAGACTCAGGCTCAGAAAAGGGGAGGCGGGGAGGGCCCCCTCCACCTCCCTTGGAGCTGCACCTGGGCGTGTTGGCCCCACTGCCTGCCTCTCTTCACTGCTCCCGGCTCCTCTGCAGCCCCATAAGAGGCGCCGCTCGGGGCCCTGACTCCAGCCCAGCTCCGTGTGCCCTTCCCGTGAGAAGACCTGCCATCATCAGTCTCAGCACCCTCCTTTGTGCCCCAAAGGCAGATTCCCAGGACAGAACTAGCTGGCCCAGCCTAGGGACTGGTTCCCCTGGCCAGGTGACCATCTCTTCCGATCAGTGGTGACAAAGGAGATGGCCAGGCAGCACAACCATGCCGCGGAAGCCCCATGTCCAGTCCAACCGGGGCATGGGGTGGACGCCGATTTCAAACGCAAGGACTACGGCAGCTTCCCAAAGGGTATGCATGACTCCTCACGAAATGGCACACGAGGACATTGCTGAGGGCATG
The DNA here is from genome assembly GCF_002776525.5 of Piliocolobus tephrosceles. Lineage (NCBI taxonomy): Eukaryota > Metazoa > Chordata > Mammalia > Primates > Cercopithecidae > Piliocolobus > Piliocolobus tephrosceles. Next base: position 34,836,557 of record NC_045453.1, read on the forward strand.
GATTACGATGAATACCAGCATCCTCCCCATGGCAGAGGCAGAAAGGTGCCACCTGGATCCCCATCCAAGGAAGGACTACACCCTGCTGCCAGGGTGGAGTAAGCTGGCAGCCTCCAGGTGACCATTTCAAGCCAGGTCGTGTTCTTCTCCAGTGATCCAAGTCACTGTTGAGCAAGATGGTGGGGCAGAGAAAGCTATTTCTGCAGGCAGCAAGATGGGTTTGTGGACAGGACTGCACTCCACCTGGTCAGTGACCAGAACTCTCCCTGGTTCGAGAGGCACAGCCAGCCTGGCCGGCCCAGCTGTTCATGCTCTCCCTGCAATAACCTGGGAGAATGAGAGGGTGCAGAGACCGCGGCCAGCCCTGTGCCACAACCCAAGCTGATTCGGGTTCTTAAAATGTGTGGCGAGGGGGAGGATAATGGAATTAGAGGGTTGTTAACTAAGTCGCATTGACTTAGAGATGGATAATGACAAGCTGAGGGCAATTAACAAACAACTGAAGACTAAGTGTGAGAGCCGGCACGCGTGTTAGCTTCCAAGAAGCCCTCAGGGCAGGCAGGCAGCAGGGGTGCAGAACCAGCTCCAGTTCAAGTCCAGATTTCACAGCACAGTGGCTGAACACAGATGGTTCAGCAGCCAGTGGAGTCACAGCTTAGGCTGTCAGGAGCCCTGGTCGGGAGCCCTGGGACACCCTGCTGGGGGTAGAGACTGAATGTGCAGACCGTGCTGAGGAGTTTGTAGCATCTGACCCCTCCGATGCCCCCTTCCCCATCCAGAGCCCGCTGTTCCCCAGAATCCTGTAGTGTAGAATTCTCTCCCCAACAAGACAACAGGCTCCTCCTCTCTGAGAGCTGTCCTGAATCCTCTCTGGGCCACCAGACCCCAAACCAGACCATAGCCCAGCCGGTGATACACTGGGCTGACAATGGAGGGAAGAGGCCACACCCCCAGGGGACTGCAAGGCTGTCAGCGCATGCTGCCGTGACTGGGGGACACTCGTGGCACTGGATTCCAAGGGTGCTCAGGGCCCTTTTGGGCATCATGGCACCCCCGGCCCGGTCGTTTCTGTGCATGGACAAGCGCGGCCACCTCAGCCCGAGAAGGTCCAGTGGCTGGGACTCAGGGAAGGAGCATGAACCTCCAGGACCTGCAGTGGCCACAGCTGAGGTGGGAGGGTGCAGGAGGGAGGGAACGCATGCCAGGTGGGGCCCCAGCTCGGTCACAGCAATGGGGGCTCATCTGCCCACTTCCCTGCTCTATCTTCCCTCCTGAAGGGGGCTAGACCCCGGAGGAGCAGCTCCTGCCCAGGCGTGGGACAAAGGCCCTGGGGCACGAGGGGTGGACAGCACAGAAATGTACCACTCAGATCTCCCTTCAGAAAAGGACTAGGAATGCAGGGCTCATGTCTGTAATCCCAGTGATTTGGGAGGCTGAGGAAGGAGGATAGCTTGAGCCCGAGGATTCAAGACAAGCTGAGGTAACAGAGGGAGACCCGTCTCTACAAAAACTTGGGGGAAGAAAAAAAAAGGAAAACAATTAACCGGGCGTGGTAGCACATGCCTGTAGTTCCAGCTACTCAGGAGGCTGAGGCAGGAGAATTGCTTGAGCCTGAGAAGTCAAGGCTTCAGTGAGCCATGATCACACCACTGCATTCAAGCCCGGGTGACACAGCAAACCTCTGTCTAAATCAAAAAAAAAGAAAGAAGAGAAAAGAAAAGTGGCTCATGCCTATAATCCCAGTACTTTGGGAGACCGAGACAGGTGGATCACGAGGTCAGGAATTTGAGACCAGCCTGACCAACATGGTGAAACCCCATCTCTACTAAAAATACAAAAATTAGCCGGGCGTGGTGGCACACGGCTGTAATCCCAGCTACTCAGGAGGCTGAGGCAGCAGAATCACTTGAACTCAGGAGGCGAAGGCTGCAGTGAGCCGAGATCGAGCCACTGCACTACAGCCTGGGCAATAGAGTGAGACTCCATCTCAAAAACAAAAACAAAAAAAAGAGAAAAGAAAGAGGCCAGGTGCGATGGCTCACGCCTCTAATCCTGGCACTTTGGGAAGCCAAGGCAGGTGGACCACTTGAGGCCAGGAGTTCGAGACCAGCCTGGCGAACACGATGAAACCCGTATCTACTAAAAACACAAAAATTAACCCGGTATGGTGATGCATACCTGTAGTCCCAGTTACTTGGGAGGCTGAGGCATAAGAATCACTTGAACCCAGGAGCCGAAATCACGCCACTGCACTCCACCCTGGGCAAAGAGTGGAGACTCTGTATCAAAAATAAATACAGAAATAAATAATAATTTTTTTTAAAGAAAGAGACTTGCTGCCCAGCTCCTTCTCCAGGGGTTACCTGCCTGTTCCCCAGTTTCCTGCCTGCAGCTGTTAGAGCCTTGAGGGTTTGCCTCTAATTTTGCTGAGGTGGCACCTGCTGAGGTGGCACCTCCTGGGGTGGCACCTGCTGGGGTGTCCGCAGCCAGTGACTGAGTCAGGCAGTAGTACCAGGACCAGCCACCTCTGCCCCGTCAGAGCTCCTGTACTGGCCACTCTTTCCTCCCAACTCGCCAAGCTCCCCCTCGGCTCAGCAGGTGCTGTGTCAGGTCCACATCTAGACCAACAGCTCCAGCCTAATCCGCTTTCCCCAGGTTTCCTCTCACGGGTGTTACCCTCCCATTAACTTTTGCACCCTCAGTTCCAGCTCCTCGGCATCTTCTTCCTGGAGAAACCAGCCCACAGCCCTCTCACCTGGCCTTTCTTTTTAAAGTTTTTAATTTTTTTGAGACAGGGTCTCATTCTGTCACCCAGGCTAGCATACAGTGGCGCAATCTCGGCTCACTGTAACCTCCATCTCCCAGTCTCAAGCGATCTGCCCACCCCAGTCCTGAGCTGTGACTACAGGTAAGTGCCACCACACCTGGCTAATTTTTGTATGTGTTGTAGAGATGAGGTTTCACCATGTTGCCCAGGCCAATATTGAACTCCTGGGCTCAAGTGATCTGCCCACCTCAGCTTCCCAAAGTGCTGGGATTACAGACATGAGCCACCATGCCTGACCTAGCCTTTATTTTTATTTATTTATGTATTAATGTATTTATTTTAGAGAGAGGATCTTGCTCTGTCACCCAGGCTAGAGTACAGTGGCAAGATCACAGCTCACTGTAACCTTGAATTCCTGGGTTCAAGTGATCCTTCCACCTCAGCGTGCTGAATAGCTGGGACTACAGGCACATGCCACCATGCCCAGCTAATTTTATTTTTAGTAGAGACAGGGTCTTACTATGTTGTCCAGGCTGGTCTCAAACTCCTGGCCTGAAGTGATCCTCCTGCCTTGGCCTCCCAAAGCACTGAGATTATAGGCGTAAGCCACCGCTCCTGACTTCACTTGGCCTTTATTGATGGCAGGCAGGAAAGTCAGACAGGGTTCATTTATTCACTCAGCAAATACCTGAGTAGGATGTGTAACACCTTGCCTAAGACCATGGGTTCTTCAACCTGGGTTTGTATTAGGGCTCTGCTGGGACAGTGGGCATGTTCTCTAACTGCCCTGGTCCTCAGTTCCCTGGCTATAAAATGGGGACACTCACTAAACCTGGTCCAGAGTGTTGCTTTGAACATCACACACGCAAACTGCTCAGCACAATGCCCAGCACACACTCAACTATTAGGAATTTTGTCTGCTGTTATTTTCAATTTCTTGGTGCATTCACTTCAAGGTTTTGGGGATGTGGGGCGTACTATTCAGAAATTAGAATACCTGGTCTGACAAGCGTCAGGGGAAGGATGGTACCAAGAAGACTGAGGATCTGGAGTGGTGAGATCTGGGGGTTTCAGGGTGCATGGCTGCTACTCTCATGAACTTATATGGCTGGCTGGCTGGCAAAGCGGAGGCTGCATGTGCCGCAATCTCTGCGTCGTTCTTCCCAGGAGGGGGTGCCGACCCTGGCTGATATAAAAGAAGCCTCTAGCCCGCCCTGCTCATTTGTGCCTGAGGCAGCTGCCGCAGGCAGAGTGGGCCCTTGGTTCCGAGGCACTCATCTGAGCAGGGAGATGCCTTCACCCCCGGGCGGAGGAACAGCCCCATGGAGACACCAACACCCTTTCCCCAGCCACAACCAATATCTTAAAAGTGAGGTTTCTGCCGCACACATGGCTCCTGGGAACAGGAAGTGGTGCAACCACTTTGGCAAACAATTTGGCAGCTTTTCACACTGTCAAACAAAGAATCACCACATGCAGGCGTGCACGGTGGCTCACACCTAATCCCAGCACTTTGGGAGGCCGAGGCGTGTGGATCATCTGAGGTTGGAAGTTCAAGACTAGCCTGACCAACATGGAGAAACCCCATCTCTACCAAAAATACAAAATTAGCCAGGCGTGGTGGCACATGCCTGTAATCCCAGCTACTCGGGAGACTGAGGCAGGAGAATCACTTGAACCCAGGAGGTGGAGGTTGTGGTGAGCCAAGATCGCACCATTGCACTCCAGCCTGGGCAACAAGAGTGAAACTCCATCTGAAAAATAAATAGATAGATAAACAAATAAGAATCACTACATAACCCTACAACTGTACTCCTGGGTATGTACCCAGGAGAAATGAAAACATATGTCCACACGAAAACACGCACAAATGTTCATAGCAGCATGATATGTAACTGCTCAAAAGTGGAAACAAGCTACATGTTCATCAGCTGGTGACAGATATGCAGCATCACACGGTGACACTGCATTTAGCCCTAACGGGTGCACCATGAAACCAAGAGACGCGCTACGTGAAGGGGCTGGGCATAGAAGGCCATCTACTGTATGACTCCAAGTACGGGAAATGCCCAGAAAAGGCAAATCCACCAGGACAAAAAGGAGACCAGTGGGTGCCTGGGACTAGAGGAAAAAGGATGGAGAAAGACTGTTAATGGACATAAGGTTTCCTTTTTTCTTGTCTTTTTTTTTTTTTTTTTTTTTTTTTTTACCACCTCTGCCTCCCGGGTTCAAGCGATTCTCCTGCCTTAGTCTCCCAAGAACCTGGGATTACAGGTGCATGCCACCATGCCCAGCTAATTTTTGTATTTTTAATAGAAATGAGGTTTCACCATATTGGCCAGGCTGGTCTTGAACTCCTGACCTCAAGGGATCCACCTGCCTCAGCCTCCCAAAGGGCTAGGATTATAGGTGTCAGCCCCCACTCCCAGCCTGGGGTTTCATTTTGGGGTGGAGAAAATATTCTGGAATTAGGGGTGATGGCTGCACAACTCTATGGGTATACTAAACATCAGTGAACTATACACTTTTTTTTTTTTTTTGAGACGGAGTCTTGCTCTTTCCTCCAGTTAGAGCACAGTGGTGCGATCTCAGCTCACTACAACCTCCGCCTCCCAGGTTCAAGCGATTCTCCTGCCTCAGCCTCCTTAGTAGCTGGGACTACAGGCATGCGCCACCATGCCCAGCTAATTTTTTTTTTTTTTTTGTATTTTTAGTAGAGAGGGGTTTTCACCACGTTGGTCAGACTGGTCTCAAACTCCTGACCTCAAATGATCTGCCTGCCTTGGCCTCCCAAAGTGCTGGCATTACAGGCATGAGTCACCATGCCCAGCCGGAACTGTACACTTCAAATGGGTGAATATTACAGAATGTAATAAATAAAGAACCTTAATAAAGCTGTTAGACACATAAATAAATAAGGCATGAGTTCCGGTTCAACCCAGCACAGAAGGGCTAGATTCTGAGGTTCCACGGTGTGTGGGGAAGGCCATTTGTAAACACGCTCTGCCCCGAACGCAACCAGGCTCCCAGGGCAAATGGGGTTTCCATGTTCTGGTGCTCGGGAAAGACAAACACATATTCGTGTCCATCCGCGACTGCCTGAATCAACGAGATGAGCCACCAGAAATGTCTCAGGCGCCGTCCTCCCCATCCAGCTCCTGGTACCTGTTGGACAAGCCTGGGGCAACCCTACACTGGCACGCCTTCTTCTCACCTGGCCCATGCTTTATCCCTTCTGCTGCACACACTGCCACATACCCAGTTATGGGCTTCACCGCCAGGGTCTGCCTTGGTGGGCCTGTGTGGGTGCCTGCCGGCTTCCGATGCACGTAATTTCTTGCCACACAGAGCCTCAATCCAGCCTGTGCGCTCAGGGTGGTGAAGGCAGCGACATAAGGAAAGGATTACGGTGTTAACAAGTCGGAACTGAACGCGAGTAAAAATAACCACGTGCCCTGGCAGATTGCTTTCCATCTGACAGCGAGGATGTCTTGGTGCACGGACGAGGGTCCCCGGCGGCGCTGCCGGGTGAGGACAGGCTTTGGAAGGCCTGGCACACCTCTCCCGACATCTGCACCGCTCCTTTATTTACATGACCTCATTCTCGGGCTGTGGCTCTGCCCAGCAGGCGCTCGTGCGGCATCAGGCAGGCGTAAAGACAAGTGCCCAGCCTGGCTGGGACGCGCCCGTCGGCCTCTTGAGTAACCATGGCAACTCTCTAGGACGCACCCGGCATCCTTTGCATGGAGTCAAGAGAGGATACAATGTAAGAGGAGAGACCCTTGAAGAAGAAGCTGCTTCCTTCCCTCATGCCCAGCGCCAGCCTCAGGTCGGTCTCCATCCGGACATCTGCAGAGCATGGGCTCCGAGTGCAGAAATCATGTCTGGGCTTTGTCCCCTCCTGCCGTTCACCACCCCCCACCCCCAACCTGAAGGCTGAGCACAGAGGACCACCAGGGAGGAGGCCCGGACACTGAGCACCCAGGGTTAGCAGCCGGCAGACTCAGCCAAGAATCCCAGCCCTGTCATGTGCTGGCCGTATGATGCTGGCTGTCACCTAGCCCAGGCTAAGCGCCTGGTTTCCTCCTCTTGGAAGGTGCAGCACCCTATGTGGAGGGCTGTGGAGGGGTTCGGGGAGGAAATGCGTGGCCGGCTTGGGTACCAGGTCTGGCACAGAGCAGTGGGGCTGGACTGGTGGACACTTAGTAAGACAGTGGTGGATTGACTTAGAAGAGGCCTTTCATCGTTTACTTTCTTTCTTTTTTTTTTTTTTTGAGACGGAGTCTCGCTCTGTCACCCAGGCTGGAGTGCAGTGACCGGATCTCAGCTCACTGCAAGCTCTGCCTCCCAGGTTCACGCCATTCTCCTGCCTCAGCCTCCCGAGTAGCTGGGACTACAGGCGCCTGCCACCTCGCCTGGCTAGTTTTTTGTATTTTTTAGTAGAGACGGGGTTTCCCCATGTTAGCCAGGATGGTCTTGATCTCCTGACCTCGTGATCCGCCCGTCTAGGCCTCCCAAAGTGCTGGGATTACAGGCTTGAGCCACCGCGCCCGGCCTCATCGTTTACTTTCTATCCAAGTAGAACACAGGGCTGGCGAATGCTGCCCCCACTCCAGCCATTCCTGAGCCCCTAAAGCCCAGGGGTCCCTCACAGTCACCGGGAGAGAAAAGCTACTGGCCTCCCGCTGATGGCTGTCTTCTGTTCCACCAGGATCTCTCAGCATTTTGTCCTGCATTCTGAGGTGGCAGTGCCAGGGCTGGCCCTATCAGAATCTGACATTTCGAAAGCTGGTGTCTGCGTCTGCCCAGGTTCTCATCAGCTCCGCCCGGCTGTTGCTCCAGCTGCACCTGGAAGTTGGGCCGAGGCTGCCCGCTAGGTGCTGGAGTTTAACATGCTCCTCTTTTATTTTCCAAGGAACTTCCCATCACACACAGTTCATCACGCCGGGAAACTCGGCTGTTGGGGTGGGAAGGGGAGAAAGGGAGGTGGAAAGGGGATAGGAGGCAGGAGGGGGAGACGGATTGGAAGAGGGAAGAGGGTCTGAGGATGCCTGAACTTCAACCCACTGGTGCTCATCCAGCCTCCTGGGAAAACAGCCCTGCAGAGCCCCGTGCAGGAGGAAATGGATTTTAACTGGATTCAAAGAGAGCAGGTCAGACCTCTATAAGAATTTGTGATTGTGCAAGATCGACTCAGCCCTCCCTCTTTACCTTACTGTCCAACCACCCCTGTGGTTCCCTGTGCCCCGAACACCCTCCCTGCGCCTCACTGTCCCATTCCCTGCCTGGAAGGCCTCCTAGCAAAGCTGGCGCTGAGCCTCCCCACCCGGTGCACCTGTGCCCTCCTCAGCTCCCTCCCGGCTGCCGCTGTTGCACCTGGGCGGTTAGAGGGTCTTCCTCAGGGGAGGGGGCCTGAGGAAGGCCCGAGGCCTGCAGGGCTTCCCCAGTCCCCTCTCCTGTGCCAGATCCTGAATGAGGGGAGGGGGACGGTTGAGTCGTGTCTCACCAGCACTCAACCACACTTCAGACCACTGACTTATTTTATCTGTGGACCACCCATCGTTAACCGCCTCAGAATTAACTCAGCTGTTTCGCGTGGCTCCTGCTGAGCAATGACACCTGGGAGACCAATGGCTGTGCCAGTCATTCCTGCTCAGGGAGACATTAGAGTCACATGATGGTTTTCTGTTGGGGGGGGCACCCTTACCTGCTGCAGGATGCTGGCCTGTGTCACCCCAGCTAGACGGGTGACGCAACGTAGAGCAGGGTCCTGCCTCCGCGTCTTCCCACCTGTCACTGGGGGCCGCGGCAAGCTCCTACATACACAGAGCGAGCACGTAATGAGTGGCTTGTGGCTGCAGCACAAACCTCTCCAGCTGCCCCTATGGCCCTCACAGTGCCCTCTGCACACCCAGTTCCTACATGTTCCTCCAGAGTAGCCCCTGGTTACCCTCACAGGCATGATCTTCTGGGGTCCTCAAGTACACCAGTGAGATGGGCAGGCAAACAGAGAAACTGAGGCAGGTAGTTCAGCTAGCCCAGGGTTTCCCAGAAGCCCCAGCTCGTCCCTCTAGATCCTTGGGCTCGCTGGTCTAAAGCCTGGTGATAACCAGGTGGGTGGGCTGTTCAGACCTGTGCACAGTAAAGAGCTGCTTATAGTGGAGGAATTGGATACACGTGCCCCAGCCTGGAAAACAAGCCATGCCAGTGAATGTCCAGGTCGACTTAGGCCTGGCACAACTGCTTGCCTTCTCAGACCTCTCCCAAGAGCCCTCCACTTTGGGCAGGACACCAAGGAATGAACGGCGGGGCCTGCATTCCTGGACCTGAGCACTACATGTATTTTTAGCCTCTGCCTTCCTGGGCATTTGCAGGGTGGCTAACGTTCTCAGCGAGCCACCAACTGCACACCCATGGGCTGGGCGGGCACTTGGAGGCCTCTGGAAACTGCACCCTCCCTGCTTTCAGTCCTGGGGCTCAGAAGCCAGCTCGTCTTTCAAGGTAGAACCAGCTCCTGCTAGTGAAGCATGCATCCCAGCCCCAACACAGCCAGAAGCTTGTGGCTCAGAAACTAGGAGGCATGAAGTATAGGATCTATGACCTTGGATTTCCTTACTTGGAAAGTGGGGTGGGGTGGGGGGATAGAAGGACTTTGATTCCACAGGAGATCACCAGGCCAGGTCACTCAGGAGGCCTGGTTGGCACCTCCTCCTGACAGGTGCACCCTGTATGTCCAAGTGAGGAAGGCTGTGCTATGTTGAGAAGCAGAGTCCGGGTCGTGCTTCCCAGGGCCAGATGCCCCGGTCACTGGAGACCTCTCTTCCCAGATGTCCCAGTCACTGGAGACCTGTCTTCCCTGGGTCGCGCTTCCCAGGGCCAGATGACCCAGTCGCTGGAGACCTATCTTCCCTCAGCTGGGCTGACTCCATGGCTTTGCTGTCTCTGTTCTCTTCCTGCACACGATGTTCCAGGAGCCAAGAAGCAATTCTGGAATGTATAGGTCAATGTTGGCAGACGAAACTGAATTTTCCCTCTTCTCTTCTGCTTCCTGTGTCCTCTTCCTTAAACCCATCACTGTTCTCTTACTGGCCATTGCTGGGCTCTGGTGGGAGCACGCTGGCTTCACCTTTGTGAAGAGAAAAAGAGACAGTGTGATGCAGCCCCAAGCCTGTGAAGGATGCCACCAGGCCAGACTGCAACTTCGCTGTGTGTGACTCCCCGTGCTGGGCCTCTGTTTCCCCTTCAGTCAAATGGGGAGTCGTAGCGCCTATCCTGCAGGGCAGGTAAGATCTCAGCATAGTCAGAAATAGATTTTAGGTCCTTACCAAGGCCACAGTTCTACAAACAGGTGAAATAAATATTTCACAAAATAATACTTACTTTCACCACGTAAGATACTGTTATTTTCTTTTTTTCCTTTAGAAATAGGGTCTTGCTGCCACCCCTGAGTGCAGTAGTCCGACCACAGCCCATTGTAGCCTCCAACTCCTGGGCTCAAGTGATCCTCCCGCCTCTGCCTCCACCTCCCCAGGAGCTGGAACTACAAATATGTGCCCCCACACTCGCCTTATTTTTTAAAAGGTTTTTTGTAGAGATGTGGTCTCCATATGTTGCCCAGGCTGATCTCTAACTCCTCACCTCCAGTGATCCTCCCGCCTCGGCCTCCCAAAGTGCTGAGATTACAGGCATGAGCCACCCACCACGCCTTCTGATATTTTCTTATTCGATTTCATTTTTATTTACTATTATTTTTCTTGAGACAGGGTCTCACTCTGTCTCCCAGGCTGAAATGCAGTGGTGAGATCTCTGCTCACTGCAATCTCCACCTCTCAACTCAAGTGATTCTCCTGCCTCAGACTCCCGAGTAGCTGGGGATTGCACGTGCCTCTGTCACCACGCCCGGCTAATTTTTTTGTATTTTTAGAGTAGAGACAGGGTTTCACCATGTTGCTTAGGCTAGACTTGAACTCACCTCCAGTGATCCTCCCACCTCCGCCTCCCAAAGTGCCGGGACTACAGGCGTGAGCCACTGCGCCCAGCCTATTTCATTTTTATAGTCACCACCCACTATTTTTTTTTCCGGGTCCCAATATTGGTCCCTGATCTGATGATATTCACAGTCAAGACGGTGGCAAAAAAAAAGCACACACCGCGCGCCCTCGGTCACTAATCTCGCAGAGTACACGCGGGGAGGGCCCGCGGCTAAGCGACTGAGGGCGGCCGAGCTTCCTCCACGACCGGGGAGGTGGGCAAGGCCTCCGGGCCGCAGCCTCAGGGACGAGCGGAGGCCTCCGAGGCCCCCGGTAGCCAGTCATAATTTATTTTAAGGGAAATGGAAAGCTGCGGCCGGCTTAGGGAGGAGGGGCAGGATTAAAAGAGAAAGTGTGCTCAGCATGTTATATTTGGAGGCTGCCACGCCGGAAGCGCCGCCTTCCCGGGAGCTGCTGCCGCGGCCGCCCCCCGCTGGCACCTGGGCACCGGGGCGGGAGTCCTGGGGCTCCCCGGGAACACCCGGCGCCCAGGGCCTCCGCCGCTCCCCGGTCCCCCACGAGGGTGAGAGCTAGAGGCCCATCTGGCGCAAAATAGGGGAGTCTTCCGGACCCCACTTCTGTAGCAAGAGAAACTGAGGCCAAGGGGACAAAACCCCAGTGTTCGCGGCGCCCACAGTCCGGGCCCGGGCAGGCACGCGCGAGGGCGGGGCCTGGCGCTCCTCCCCGGCCCCGTCCACAGAGCGTGCAAACCTCAGCCGCCCACCCACGCGCAAGCGCGCTCCGCCCGGGCCGCTTCCCACCCCTCACCCCGCCCGCCGAGTCTCGTGCTCCCAGCTCCGCAAGAGGCCGGCCGGGAGCCGGCCGAGGGGCGGAGCGCCGGGGAGACCCGCCCCCGGCCAGCGACACCTTGCTGCGCAGGCGCGGCGCGCGGGCCCGCCCCCCAGCTGGCTGCACGGCCATATTTAAAGGACGGCGGGTGTGGTGAACCAATGGGCGGCGAGCGTGAGGGGGCGGTGCGTGGCGGCGCGAGGCCCCGGATGTGGCTGCGGCGGCTCCTCCTCCCCCGCGCTCCTCTCAGAGCTCCGGCCGCGCGCCCCTCCTTCGTTCGCTCGGTGCCCGCGCAGGCCCCCCGGGCGGCGGCGACTAGGCGCCCAGGCGAAGGCGGCGGCCGGCGGAGGAGCGCAGGAACGGACGGCCAGGCCACCGCGCGGCTACGGAGCGGGCCGCGGCCCGGCGCTCGTCCCCCCCCGCGGCCCGACGCACCCCGGCCGCCGCCATGAGCGGCTCCTCAGGCACCCCGTATCTGGGCAGCAAGATCAGCCTCATCTCCAAGGCGCAGATCCGCTACGAGGGCATTCTCTACACCATCGACACCGATAACTCCACCGTGGCGCTTGCCAAAGGTAGCGGCCGCCGCCCGCCCTCGCGCCCGCCGGCCCCAACCGCCTGAGCCCGCGGAGCCCGCCGACCCCCGTACGCCAACAGCCCCGGCCCGCGCCGCCCTCCCCGCCCCGGGGCGCCCCCAAGCCCGGCGTTGAGTCTCCCGTACCACCCCGGAGCCTGGCGCCCAGACCCCGCCCGGAACCCACCCGGGTCACCCCTGGGCCGAGATCTCCTGCCCGCGCCTTCACCCCGGACGCCCCCGGGGCGCCCCCTCCCGCGCGCCGCCCTCCCCCAGAGCAGCCGGCCGCACAATGGTCTCCCTAAGCTCCCGGGGCGGCGTTATTGTGCGCGGGCGCCGGGCGGTGTTTGGTGAGGGGCGGGCCCGGCCCCGGCGGTGCCGCCCCCTCGGCCTCCCAGCCCACCTCTGCAGGTGCCAGCTCCGAGGGGCAGGGCGGCTCCGGTCTGCGGCCCTCCTCCCCGCCGGCCTGGGGAGATTCCTGCGGGGGAGCCTCGAGGTCGGGCGGCGGGGCCAGTGTCCCGGCCTCTCCCGAAGGCTGGGGGCGGGGTCACAACACGCGAATCCTGCAAGCCTTTCTGGAACCTATTAGACAGCTGGGGCCTTGATCCTGAACAAATACCGCGTCCTAATGCAGCCTCCTGCCAAGGCAGAAGCATCCGTTTGGCAGCCAGATGCCCCTGTTTAAACGGTTCTCGTGCTCTATCCTGACGTTCACACTGTGGGGCTTACCTTTTGGTGACAGCCGCCTGTGGGCGCTGATAACCCGCTGTTGCCGCTGGGAGACTTGCAGGAAAGGGGCTCTTCTCTAGAATCCGGATCTCTGAGGTTGTTGAGACAGCAGGTGGTCCAGAGTTTCTTTGTCTTCATCACCCAGAGAAGATGGGGAGTGCACTTCCCCTGCCTCTCAGAGAAAAGTGCCGGTGGAGCCATGTCTGCCTAAGCCCACGTGTGCTGGATCTGGTGCTAGGCTCCCAGGGGTTCTTGAAGTGTCTAGACGCGTCTGAAACGCTTCTTAGGTCACAGGAGCCCCATGTGTAGAATAACTCGCTCATTCCAAACAGGGAGTGTCTCCTGCGTGGCTCCAGGAGCTCGTTGAGCATGCCAGGGCTGTGCACTCACTTGCAGCCGTGGGACCCCACTACATTTACTACAGGAGAGCCCAGTTAGAGAGACAGCCCAGAGTAGGCCCAGGAGTTAGTAGGAGTTGTGCTCTTACGAGTTAGAGGCTGCTGTCCCACCTAGCTCTGCCCCAGAAGCTTGCTAAAAAGAGATTTGGTAGGGCTCTGGAAGCCTGCTGGTTAGGGGTTAGTAGGCTCACAATTCCTTATAGATGTGGAAGCCGGGGTCAGAGGTCCACAATCTTGGGACCCTGTCTCCCTTTGTTTTCTGTTACAGCTGTTCCAAGGTTTGCTATGGATAAAAGGGTAAGGGGAACACTCATCTAGGTTCCTTTGTGAGAAAACTGCCTCCTCAGGTGCAATGTGTGGTGAGGCTTTGGGCATAAAGCAGCCAGCTGGCTATTTGATCTACAGAGTCACACGTGAACAGGGAGGCCTTGCAAAGCAAGCCTTGTTTTGCTGAGAGCTCTGTACGTTGGTGCGTTCGCACATGAGACAGTCTGTGAAATTGTTCCTTGTCATCTTTGTGATCTAGAACTGTCCGTTGTCTGGAGCTTCACCAATTGGTGCGTTCTCAGCACTGTCCACTGAAAATTGGGCTGTTAGGTAGTTGTTGAAATGTGGACCTGGAGTGTTGCGTTGTGGCTCTGAGCAAGTGCCGCCGTCTTCTGGAAGACTTGGGAGCAGTGGTGTCAGGGTTGATTGAACTGGCTGAGGACAATAACGTTTCTCTTTCTCCACTCGTAAGTGAGGTCCTTTGGCACTGAAGACCGTCCCACAGATAGGCCTGCGCCCCCCAGAGAGGAGATTTATGAGTACATCATTTTCCGGGGAAGTGACATCAAAGATATCACTGTGTGTGAACCTCCGAAAGCTCAGCACACACTCCCGCAGGATCCCGCCATTGTTCAGGTAAGTGTGCCACTGTCCCTCTGTGCACACTCTAAGAGATGCTGGTTTCCATTTGGAGCTTGGTGGCATGTTTTGTCAGAATGCTCAATGTGAGGAATAACCTCTTTTTTTTTTTCCTTTGAGACGGAGTCTCGCTGTGTTGCCAGGCTGCAGTGCAGTGGCGTGATCTCGGCTCATTGCAACCTCTGCTTCCTCGGTTCAAGTGATTCTCCTGCCTCAGCCTCCTGAGTAGCTGGGCCTACAGGCACGCACCACCACGCCCAGCTAATTTTTGTATTTTTAGTAGAGACAGAGTTTAACCATGTTGGTCAGGATGGTCTCAATCTCTTGACCTCATGATCTGCCCACCTTGGCCTCCCAGAGTGCTAGGATTACAGGCATAAGCCAGCCAACGCACCCGGCCTGAGGAATATCCTTTTAATGAAAAGTGGCTTAGTTTTTGTCTAGGCCATTGCTGTTCTCACGGAAGGTGTTGATTCTTATAGCATACACAGTAGGTGGTGTGTGCTGTGTCTCTTGGCTCTTAAGGAAGGAGACCTGGGGAGTTGGGCGTGCGCACGTTCGTGTGTGGTGTGGTGCAGTGTGAGTGGATGCTCCTGGACCTGTGATGTTTGGGGCATAGCGTTTGCCCTTTACTTTCTGGTTGGAGAAGTCTAAGCCCTGAGCAGCTGCTGTGAGTGGGGTGACATACCTGCAGGGACTGCAGGGCTTGCCCTTGGGTTATGCCCAGATGTTACATGCTGCTGTTGCACGACACCAGATTTGCAAGTCTGATGCCACGTGACTGCTTATTGGGTTATGGCTTATTTTGCCCATGCTCATACCAGGGAGCCCAGATTAATATTTTCTTCACTTCTAAATTTAAATATTCACTGGCTCCTCTGAGGTTCAGACTGCACCAGGTTCCGTGCCGAGCACCCGTCCTGGAAGGTGGGATCACATGGGGCAGGCTTTGGCAGCAGTGGTGAGCCATCCGATGGCTTTGAGTTAAGAGAAATTTGGGTTATAATTACATGGACAAGAAGCCTGTAATCTCAGCACTTTGGGAGGCCGAGGAGGGTAGATCATCTGAGGTCAAGTGTTCAAGACCAGCCTGGCCAATGTGGTAAAACCCCATCTTTACTAAAAGTATAAAAATTAGCTGGGTGTGGTGGTGGGCATCTGTAATCTCAGGTACTCAGGAGGCTGAGGCAGGGAAAATTGCTTGAATCTGGGAGGCAGTGAGCTGAGATCGCGCTGTTGCACTCCAGCCCAGGCGACAGAGCAATGCAATGTCTCCAAAAAAAAAAGGCCGGGCGCGGTGGCTCAAGCCTGTAATCCCAGCACTTTGGGAGGCCGAGACGGGTGGATCACGAGGTCAGGAGATCGAGACCATCCTGGCTAACACGGTGAAACCCCGTCTCTACTAAAAAATAGAAGAAACTAGTCAGGCAAGGTGGCGGGCGCCTGTAGTCCCAGCTACTCGGGAGGCTGAGGCAGGAGAATGGCGTGAACCCGAGAGGCGGAGCTTGCAGTGAGCTGAGATCCGGCCACTGCACTCCAGCCTGGGCGACAGAGCGAGACTCCGTCTCAAAAAAAAAAAAAGAAAAAAGAATTGCATGATTACATGGACAGGTGGAACTGGAACTGAAATGCTGTGGAAAAGGCAGCTCTCACCATACTGGAAAATGGTACTCCAAGGGCTCCTCCAACATCTCAAGGATGCAGGCTGATGGGACAGTGCTTGTTTCCCGGCTGAACAAGCACCCTGATGCAGGCGTGTGGGGTGATGGGATGGCCTTCGCTGTTCTCACCCGATGTCTCATTGTTCAGTCTTCCCTGGGTTCTGCCTCCGCCTCGCCCTTCCAGCCGCACGTGCCTTACAGCCCTTTCCGAGGGATGGCGCCCTACGGCCCGCTGGCGGCCAGCTCCCTGCTCAGCCAGCAGTATGCCGCCTCCCTGGGTCTAGGTGAGTGACCTGTTTCTGTCTGGAAAACTACCCTTGCATGTAACTGTCACTGAGTGGAGCGATGGAGCCTGAGAGTGGGGACATGCATTCTTGTCACGCTCAGTTTATAGACTGTTTTATTGCACACTTAGTAAATTACCCAGTGCAACTTCAGCTTGTGAAAGCATTTAGTAACTACTCAACTGAGAGTAAAAGAGGCAGCGGCCTGAGTGTTGGAACAGAAGAATCAAATCAAAATTCCTTCAAAGAGTCAGGGTGGATCTAGGTAGAAGTCCTAGGCCAGGCATGGTGGCTCACGCATGGAATTCCAGCACTTTAGGAGGCCAAGGCGGGTGGATCACGAGGTCAGGAGTTCAAGACCAGCCTGGCCAACATGGGGAAATCCTGTCTCTACTAGAAATACAAAAATTAGCTGAGTGTGGTGGGACACACCTGTAATCCCAGCTACTTGGAAGGTTGAGGCATGAGAATAGCTTAAACCTGGGAGGCGGATGTTGCAGTGAGCCGAGATTGCACCACTGTACTCTAGCCTGAGTGACACAGCGAGACTCTGTCTCTAAAAATAAATAGGTGGAAGTCCTGGTGTATTTGCTTCAAAGAAGAAATAGCTGATATATACGTAGTGTTACAGATGAGGTCTAGCTATTTGCACATTTATAAACCTGTAAACATAGAAGTGAAATACAAACCCACCCATTATGTCCCTTGTTCTACTGTAAGTGCCTCGCTCAAAAATGGTTTCAACCGAGATTGAACAACCCCAGAGTATGATTCTATTCTCCATATGTAGAGAGAGATCCCACCTTGTCCTTTACCTGGACCCAGCTTTGCAGGTGGGCTCAGAGTATAGAACTGGCAGGTGATCCACTGTCCTTGCTCAGAATCCAGCATGAAGTAGTGAGACAGGGAACCCTAAGTGAGGTCTGTAGGCCACTTGCTGCTACAAATCATGCTTGTCTTGGTTGCTGTTCCTAGTGTGACAGGTGGCCTTCCCAGCCCAGCTCTCTATGTTTCTAAAATATGTTTGTATGACAGAGTCCTACAAGAGGTTGCTTGGCTCTTTCCAAGCTTGCTAGACACAAGACAAGTGTATCCTGACTTATTTGTGTGCTTTCTTTTTGCTCTTTCTCCTTTATCTTCCTTTAGAGAAGTTGGTAAGCCCTCCAGCCTCAGCCGCTGCTTCCAGCCCTAGCTCTTCTCCATCTCCACAGCCCGTTTCAGAGCTTGACTTGTCCTCAGAGCCACAGCAGCTCACTGCCAAGGGTAACAGCAGTTTGGGAGAACTGCATGCTGTCTTGCAAACCATTCTGAGAGCGAGGGGTAAAGCAGCAGACAGAATGACAGTCGCTGTAGCAGATCATTTGCCAAGCCCATGCAGCCGCTGAGCTGCTTGTTTGCTTCAGCACATAGTCCTGATTTGTGAACTCTCAGTGTTAAAGAAGGGATTACAAAGAATCAGCGTAGTAGTTTGTTCTCTCTCCCTGGGTCCAGGTTCTCTGTTGACCTGTACCATGACTACCACATACAGGAAACTTCACTGTTCACAGAAAGTCATTTCCCTGGGGTTTTTGCTGGGTCCTAAATGTGTTCTAGAGTGTTGCAGGGGGGACTCCCCAAAGCACCTCACATGCCCGTGCTGCTCTTTGATCTGTGTGGTGCATAGGTCACTCGTTTAGGGGATTCAAAATTAGGGGCTTGGGTGACAGTTGCCAACTGTTTGGCCAGGTGGACAGTATCAGCCTGATGGCCAGTTGGCCAGTGCTGGTATACACCACCTGTGTCTGTGCTGTGGTGGCGGCGGCACCTGGGGTTTCTAGACCTTTCCTCACATTCTACTCATTTCCCCTGAAGTTCTAAAATTCACATTGACGATCTTTCATATGTTTGTGTTACACATAGCACCCTGACAAGCTGAACCATCGCCATTACCCGGCCCTGGTCCAGGATGATGCCTGGGCTTTCCTTATGGCACACAGCTGCTGTCAGTCTGTCATTCTGCAGGTGCTGCTTTCCGAATCCTGCATGCACTCAGTGTATCTGAGTTAGAGAGTAGTTAAGTAGTCATTTTTTTTCCCCACTTAAAAATGACACAGATACTTCTATTGCTCTTAGGATCAGTTACCTAAACCTGTTCATAGGGCAAAACTTTGTTTGAACTAGTTGGTTGTGTAAAAAGCAGACAAGCCCCATATCCATGTCCCTGCAGTCACAGTATGATCAGGAAGCAGGCAATGCTGTGCTCGTCTCCCGGACATGCTGAGTGAGACAGTCAGTGAGAAAGCGGCCCGGGTGCATTCCTGCCAGAGGACACTTGCCAGACCTCTATGCGGAGCCTTTGCGACCTGCCCTTTGAGAGCTTCTCTTGATCTGGTTACAAGGAATTTTTCTACAGTGAATTTTTGTTGTTGTTTCTATTCCATAAAAACAGTAAGATGAGATGCCCAGTCTTCATGTGTGTTGGGCTGTTGCTCTAATAATAATTACCCCATGGTTAGGGCGCCTTTTCTGTTTCAGATTTCCATTCACTTACACCCAGTCCCACATTGTCCTGTTTAGAGTCCCCACAGGTCCTGGAACTTTGGAGAGGGAGGAGATGGAGAGAGGTGGGTGGTGCTCCCCTTTTTCTTCTTGGTTCAGAGGACCTAGTTTCTGAGGGTTCGTCCCCTATGCATGGGCCTCGGACTGCGGTTTCGTAGGCACAGCTCCTTGCCAAAGGCTACCTAGGAGCCCTTCGTGTCTTCATGATGAGCCTTTGCCCTTGAGAGAAGTGTAGGCTGCTACTGTCTCACAAGTCAGCTCCTCCTCCATAATTTTTAGTTTTATTGTGTCTTAAGTGGAAATGACAGTGTTCTAGAATTTAACTTCAGAATTTGATCACTGCATTTTCTAGAAAATCCCAGGCTGGGCTGGTTCTTCTCCAGTATGGACCAGAATGAAACAAATTCTCAGATCCTGAATGCACTAGGCTTTTGGGGCTGCGAGCCCCTTTGGGATTGGAGCTTGTGTGGTTTTAAGAAAGCTGTTTCTGCACTGCTGGGGAGGTGCCTGTTTGTAGGCACGGTGTTTTTCTTCTCCTTGAGGTTCCCTAACTTGGGGAGCTCAGGGCTTTGGGGGCGGGGAGTCCAAAGATGAACTGGCCTTGGTGCTGCCCAGTGACTTGGCCTTCTTTTGCTGTCTGGGCTAGCCTCAGAGGGAACGGCCCAGTCTGGGGGTGATTTGCCTGGATTTAGTAGAACCTCTAGGCAGTTGCCCTCCTTTCCTTCCTGACATGCCAGCTGAAGAGAAATGCCTGGAGGTGTAAGGCTTGCTTCTTTTCTTTTTGTTTTTAAACCCTCCTCCCCTCCTCAATTCAGGAGCTGGTTTTCCATCCATCCCAGTCGGCAAGAGCCCCATGGTGGAGCAGGCTGTCCAGACTGGTTCTGCTGACAACCTGAATGCTAAAAAGCTGTTACCTGGCAAGGGCACCACAGGGACGCAACTCAACGGTCGTCAGGCCCAGCTGAGCAGCAAGACAACCAGTGGTACTTGAACACATCTTTTCTTGGAGTTTGCTTGATGTTCTAGAAGTGGCACACTACTTCCTGGGCTATTTTGTTTTATTTTTATTAAAAAAAATACTACTTCCCCATCCTAAGCCCCATGTGCTTTTGCAGAGCAGGCCTGTGCAGCAGCCTCCTGCAGTGCCACCCTGGCCATGTGCCCCGTGGTGGTGGGGCCTGCTTCTGGGTTCTGGCTTCCAGCTTCTGTAGGAGCTTTGCCTTACTCTTCCCTTTTGCGCCTTAGATGTAGTCCAGCCAGCAGCTGTGCAAACTCAAGGGCAGGTGAATGATGAGAACAGAAGACCTCAGAGGAGGCGTTCAGGTAACCCTTGTTGCCACTTGATTTCTGGGGACCATGAGTGATCAGCTGAGCTGCTCTGCTTGCCCTCCTGCCTGCTTCTCTGGGTGATGGTTTCCAGGGTGCTGGTGTGATGTCGCTGCTTGTGTGCTCTGTCCCCTCTGTGGCCTTGGGGGTGTGCCTGGAAACTCCTTGTGAGGTGTTTGAGATCACCAGGTTGGTGATCTTCAGCCAGGGCTGTCCTTTGTCCTCACAGGAAACAGGCGAACAAGGAATCGCTCCAGAGGGCAAAACCGTCCAACTAACGTCAAGGAAAACACAATCAAATTTGAGGGTGACTTTGATTTCGAGAGTGCAAATGCCCAGTTCAACCGAGAGGAGCTTGACAAAGAATTTAAGAAGAAACTGAATTTTAAAGGTTTGGCTCATTATGTGAAAATTATCCTCTGCACAGGAGTACCCCTAGAGTACTCCTAACAAGGAGTAGATGCCTGGCTGGGCGCGATGGATCACGCCTGTCATCTCAGCACTTTGGGAGGCTGAGGTGGGTGGATCACCTGAGGTCAGGAGTTCAACACCAGCCTGGCCAACACAACGAAACCCCGTCTCTACTAAAAATCCGAAAATTAGCTAGGCATGGTGGTGGGTGCCTGTAATCCCAGCTACTCAGGAGACTGAGACAGGAAATCATTTGAACCCAGGAGGTGGAGGTTGCAGTGGGAATGAGCCGAGATTGTGCCACTGCACTCCAGCCTGGGCGACAGAGCAAGACTCTGTCTCAAGAAAAAGGAAGAGATGCCTGGAGGAACTGGGGAAGCCAGGCGGGTGGTGACCGGCAGTGAGGAATTAATGAAATGAGATGCCGGGAGGTGTGAAAGTGGGTGGGATAAGGTGCAGACTGCACAGTCCAGATGGCAGAACGAGACCTGTGCTTAGAAAGAAGAAGAGATCGGCCGGGTGCGGTGGCTCAAGCCTGTAATCCCAGCACTTTGGGAGGCCGAGACGGGCGGATCATGAGGTCCGGAGATCGAGACCATCCTGGCTAACTCGGTGAAACCCCGTCTCTACTAAAAAAAAAAAAAAAAAATACAAAAAACTAGACGGGCGAGGTGGTGGGCGCCTGTAGTCCCAGCTACTCGGGAGGCTGAGGCAGGAAAATGGCATAAACCCAGGAGGCGGAGCTTGCAGTGAGCTGAGATCCGGCCACTGCGCTCCAGCCTGGGCGACAGAGCGAGACTCCGTCTCAAAAAAAAAAAAAGAAGAGATCTCTGTTTTGCACAAGGCATAGTTGATGTCTCAGCCTGAGGGTGGCTCCCCAGTGAGCCTGGAGGGACCACCCCGTTAGAAGGCTATGCGCTCTGCCCCTCCCGCACCTCCACGTGTTCTGCTTCTCTTTGTAGATGACAAGGCTGAGAAGGGGGATGAGAAGGACCTGGCCGTGGTGACCCAGAGCGCCGAAGCGCCTGCCGAGGAAGACCTTCTGGGGCCCAATTGCTACTATGACAAATCCAAGTCGTTCTTTGACAACATCTCTTCTGAACTCAAGACCAGGTGAGAGGCTGAATGAATGACAGGAGGACAGTCCTCCAATCTGGAAAGGACAGGACTGAGGGCTCTCAACCTGAAGGCAGAGCTGGACTCTGAGGCTCAGGGTAGCTGTTCTAGGGTCCTGCTTGCATTTCTGCGTGATGAGCGCAGGAGTCCCAGCAGGTTACGTGTGGGAAGCCTCTTGGTGATCCTGACCTGAGGAGTTGGCTGAGGTCAAGCCCGAGAGCCATCTTGGCTTTGCTGCCACAAAGGCTGGGCTGCACTGCCCTCCCTGGCAGACCCGTGTCCACATTCAGCATACCTCACTTTGCTCTGCTTGCTGGTCCCGCTGGCCTGGCAGCCTGGGGACCTTGCTTTGCAGCCTGAGGTATGGCTAGAGCGTGCTCACACTGGCCTTCCTTCACTTCGTGGTTTGAGGCCAGGGACCATGTGGTGTGTTTTATTTTTCACACCTAACAGCTGGTCAGAAGTCCCACGAAGCAACCTACAGTGTGGGCCTGGCTTGGAGATTTGGGCCCATTTGTCCTGCAGATTGAGCAGCAGACATGCCGCGGGGCGTTGAGGTGGCCTCAGAAGGCAGGCTGGAAAGCCCCACCTCCTCAGGCTCATGTTCTGCAGCGGAAAGATAGAACAGCATGTGGTGGAAGGCCAGGCAGTGAGGGCAATGGGATGGAGCTGTGGACTCGATGGGAAATGGATGATCAGTTCTCACAGGTGAGGCAGGCTGCACAGATGAGTGCGGGAAGTGCTTCCAGACAGGCCGCGTCTGGGGGATGGGTTCCTGTAGGGTTTTGTAGGGCATGGAAGTGACTTTGGCTTTTGTTCCAAGTGCCGTGGGAAGCTATCAGAGGGTTTTGTGCTGAAGCGCGTAGTGCGGTCTGATGTTTTACGGCGTCCTTGGTGAGAGTGGTTGGATGGTGGGCAAGTGTGGCTGCTGACTGGCCAGTTAGGGGGCCAGGGCTGCAGCACACGTGGCTTGGAACCAGGCAGTGGTGACAGAGGGAAGGGGTAGAGTCTAAATGTATCTTGACAGTGGCGCGAACAGAATTGACCAACAAGTGTCCAGAATGACTCCTAAACTTTTCGCCTGGGCAGCTGATGGGTGGAGTTGCTGCTGCTTTGAACACGGAAGTCTGTGGGCACAGCAGGTTTCCGGCTGAAGGGGAGCTCAGGGTGGGTGTGCTGCCCTGGAGCTGCTGTCTGCGTCAGTGGAGTGCTGGGTGGGAGTGTTGGGCGCACAGTTGGATGTGGGAAATAGTCTCCCGCTAGCGGCTTGTTTGGGTGGCATGAGTGTCCGTGCTGTATCCCTGTCTTCCCAACCCCCAAAGCAGAAGTATCACATTCTAACATTCTAGGGACCTTGCTCCATCTGGCCTAGCCCCCTCCTTGTCTAGGAGGGTCCACTTCATGCTCTGGTCTCGGGTCTCCTGGGCCTCCCTGGGGCTCCTCTCTGTGCCCAGCAAGCAACAGGGGTTGCCTTGGTAGCCAAGTAGTATCACTGCCTGCCTGTGGTGACAGAGATAGTAGAGATGGATCCTGAGGCCCTGCCCACTGTGGGGATAGTCCTCGTTGGAAGTGGGGCAGGGAGCACCTGCAGTGCCAGAGCTGGGGTCCAGTGCTGATGGGGCTGCCCCTTCCCTGTATACAGTGGCCCTGGTGAGTCTGTTCCCTTCTTCCCTGGGCTGCTCTGAGGACGAGGCCTGTTCAGAAGCCTGGGAGTCAGTGCCTGCTACAATCAGTATTTCTTCTATGGTTTAGCTCCAGGCGGACGACGTGGGCTGAAGAGAGGAAGCTCAACACGGAAACCTTTGGGGTGTCAGGGAGGTTTCTTCGTGGCCGCAGTTCTCGGGGTGGATTCCGAGGAGGCAGGGGCAATGGGACCACCCGTCGCAACCCCACTTCCCACAGGGCCGGGACTGGCAGGGTGTGAGGGTGCAGCCAAAGGTGAGTGGATGGGCCTTCTGAATGCTTTGGTGGGAGGGTGTAGGGTCAGGCACACCTGGAGAGCTTAGGAAGGTGGGGAGTAGGCTCCGCTTCCGAGGAAGAAGAGAGGCCCAGAGGTGTCAAAGCCAAACCGAGGGCCTTGAACCTATGAGTCACCAGGGGGCTCTTGACCAACTTAAACCCGTATCTGTGGGGGCAGGACCCAGGCCCCAGCATCCTCCGAGTGAGACTGCAGGTACGGGAGGTGAGGTGATGCGTGGGCCGGGGGCTCACCACCCAAGTGAGGCTAGCGAGCGAGACCTTGCTCCAAAGCCAGTGTCTTGGCCCAACCCGGCCCTAAGTGAATCAGAGGCTTCGTTTTTAACAAGGTTCCAGTGGACTTGTGGGCAGAGCGTCCCACATGGGGTGCCTGGTGCCGACCCCACCCCAGGACCTCGGGACAGCCAGGTGGGCCCTGGAGGGACTAGGCCTCCTGCCACTAGCTGCCTCCCTGTCCCCAGTCTATTGTACAAGTAGGATTCTCTCAGAGTGGGCTGTGAGAGGAAACGGGGGAAGCCAGCCTGACTCAGGGCAGGAGGGAGGCTGAGTGGCTCCTGCTTGCCAGCAGGGGCAACAGTGCCAGCTTATCCCAGCAGCTGCTTGACTTCCTGTCATCTCTTGCAGGCTCCTACTGAAGTGGCGCAGAAATGACGCTGTGTGTCAGGACGCGAGGAAAACGCTGCACTTACAGGGAGAAGTGGTCACTTTGTTTCTGGAGTTTGGAAGAGTCCCATACTGCTACTTATGTTTTGGACTTAACTGAACTTGGACATGGTCTGAGTTAGAACCACTTGTTTTGGGGAAGTATTCATGGGTAACCTCTTTGAGGTCTCTTTACCTATGTTTCATTTTTAGTTGCGCATAGCCTAATTCTAAGGTTTTGGTATTTTGCAAAGAGGTTTCTATAGTGAAAGCTGAATCCTTACTTTGTGATTTTTTTTTTTTTAATGACAGCTTTGACTTTTAAAAGTGGAACCAAATCTCATTTGGCAAGTGTGGCAGCCAATTGCATCTCTGTAACTCAGCTGACCCCTGGTGCTGCTGGCCTGGCACCCCCACCGCCAGGAGTGGGGTCTCAGGAGTCAGGGCCAGCATAGGGTGGTGTGTGTGTCGGGGGTGGGTGGGTGGAGGGCACGGAAGGGGTTGTCCCATGGATCATGTTGTATAAGTGAACCAGACCACCCTGATGGCATCCACAGTGATGTCAAGGTTGGGGCTGGCCAGGGGTGGGTGGACTAGAAACATTTGGGAGTAGTGGCCAGGGGCCCTGGACGCTAGCCATGGAGCTGCTGCACAGAGCCTGGTGTCCACAAGCTTCCAGGTCGGGGTTGGAGCCTGGGATGAGCCCCGGCAGCACCTTGGCCCTTCTGTGGTCCCTGCCAGCCTCTGACCTGGGCCGGTCAGTCGTTGCTGGACTCTGGCCACACACTGGTGTTCTCATCCACTTGGAAACGAGCCAGTCTTCTGCAAGGTCAGTTGACCAAGAGCATATTTCCCCTCGGTTGTACATCCTTGTTTTGTGTTTCTGTTTTAATGGTGGGTGGAGGGAGGGCGGGGTCTACATTTGTTGCATGAGTCAATGGGTCAGAACTTTAGTATACGCATGCGTCCTCTGAGTGACAGGGCATTTTGTCAAAAATAAGCACCTTGGTAACTAAACCCCTCTGATAGCTATAAAAGCTTTAGTTCTGTATTGATTAAGTTACTGTAAAAGCTTGGGTTTATTTTTGTAGGACTTAATGGCTAAGAATTAGAACATAGCAAGGGGGCTCCTCTGTTGGAGTAATGTAAATTGTAATTATAAATAAACATGCAAACCTTTAAAATTTTCTTTTCTGATGCTCTAAGAATCCTGTTGACTCTGCTGCCCAAGTCACCTCTACATCATGTCCAGGTCTGGAACATACTTAGGCTGGTGGAATTTGGGGAGACTTGGGCCCCGTCAGGTGATGGAACAAGGCAGCTGACCCAATTGGTCGGGTGAAGTGCAGCCAGCAGACCTGGCTTCTCCCTGTGGGCCAGGCCACCCTTCTGGGATGAATGGCTCTGCTCTCAGAAAGTGGATACAAAGTCTTTTTAAAAACCCAGTTCACAGATAGCGTTAGCCTATATCAAGCAGTGGCCCCTTTGCCACCTTCCTGCTGCCTCCAAGCTCCCCAGCTCAGGAACGTTCATGTTCTCAGGCACCGTAGAGCAGGTTACACAGCCATGAGCGAGCTACACCCTGGACCCATGCAGAAAAACAAAGATATGGCTGGTTCTAGGCTCAGAGCATCCTGTTTCAGTCTAATGGGTTTCCAGTCCAGGTGACCTTAAAAGTGGTCCTCAGAGAGGATGAGGAGACACATCAGCTGCATGAGTTCTCCTTTCAGTACCTGCCTGTGGCCGTTGGGTGGGGGTAATGGATATCCTTGACCAACAGAAAAATAAATCTTCTGTTATGTGTGCCAGATACTGGTGGCCACAGTCCTCACCCAGCTAGATGTCTTGGTGAAACAGGTATTGCCTCCCAGAGAATCTCAAGGTAGTCAGGTCATCGCGTACCACCTGACCTTGCTGTTAAAATGTTAATTGTTTTGACAATTGTACATTTTATGCTGAGCTCAAAATGTATCTGGGCCCCTTTACTCCTTTTTAGAAGGTATGTGCCCAAAACCAAGGACCAGAGCAAGTGGTAGAATGGGAGAAAAGGGGTGACCCGAGGACACAAAAGCCTTCAACTGCTGCTGGACTAGAAGCCAAAATGCAGGAAAGGGCAGAGAATAGCCAGAACAGTCTTCAACAGAAAGTAGGGAGCAGACATCAAGATGTGGTCTATGAAAGTCAGACATGCAAAGCTGCTTTGAACAAAGCTGCTGCTCTACAGAATTAACCCAGGGCTACCTGTGTTTGTGTCCTTGACATTATACATTCATTAGGGGACTAGAATGAAGGTCTAAAAGCAAATGGAAGTCATTCTGTGTCTACAACAGAGAAACGGGTCTGCTGAAGGCCAGGTTTCTCTGCAGCACCCAGGGCAGCAGCTGATTTCCCAAGGGAGGAATCTCTGTCTCACGCTGGCTTGCTGTCTTAGCCACGAGGAACAGAAAGGAAAGCTCAAACTTACGGCGGCTCAGGGTTGAAAAAGAAGGGTGAGAGATGAGAGGAATACCATGATTACACATTCCCCTAAAGAAAAAAGGTTAAAAAATACGGAAGTTTATTGTAGGACACTCAGTGTGAATAAATGGAATGGAAAGGCCTACACATCATTGAGACTCATCCATGATTGATTTGAATTTAAAAATTACAAGCAAAGACATTTTATTCATCATGATGCTTTCTTTTGTTTCTTCTTTTCGTTTTCTTCTTTTTCTTTTTCAATTTCAGCAACATACTTCTCAATTTCTTCAGGATTTAAAATCTATCAAAAAAAACTTCATGGTTACCTAAGCCAAACAAGGTGCCAAGGAACCAGCGCCCTCTCCTGGGGAGGGTAGCCAGGCTTTGGCACTGCTGCTCATACAGCCTCTTTGGAGAGGGACCTCAAGGAAAACAAGAGGATGCTGGCCTGACCTAGACAAGTATTAAGCAGCAGCAGCAGCAGATCTGACTGGCAGCTGCTCAGCACGCCCAGAGAACACGCGTGGACCATCTAATCAGAGGAAGATGGGAATCTCTTTGACGTATGGGGAGCCTCAGAAAAACATTTTCCTAATGTTAAAACCACAGAACGACCCCATGTTGTTTCCTTCTGGACTGGTACTGCCCTGATCATGGAGAAAACTCACAGGTGAAGAAAGCAGACAAACTAGGTGATTACCTTGAGGGGCTGATCTCGCCTCATGACAGCAAGTTCAATGTTTTTGCCACCTGACTGAACCACCTGGAAGGGATAGAAGACAGGAGCATTAGCCACCTTTCCCTATTCAAGACAAAAGCAGCTCTCAGGAGTACCTTAAATAGGTGTGTACCCAAACCCAGCACAGTCCCAGGAATGGAGGTCCCAGCCCCCAAAACCTGTGTCTTTGTCCTAAATGCACTTGTGAAGTCCACTTGGGATGCCTGCACACCCTCCTGCCTCCCAGCACTGGGACTCCTCTCTATTGCACAGCAGCTGTGCTCGAGGCCCTCCCCTTGACATAGCAGTCACCACCAGGAATCCTGATACCTACACTCCAGCCTGGCCTTCCAGCTAGTCCCTCTCTGGTTTCACCTGCTAGCACTTCAAGGTCTTGACAAAGCCCAACCATATCTCCAGTTCTCTAATCCCGCCTTTAGCAACAGTTCAAGCCTCTGGAAAGCCTAGTGATGGCATAAGGAGAACAGATTCCACACCTGGACAGCTGGGTTCACATCCTGCCTCTGGTTCTCATGCTGTGTGCCCCTGCACAACCCTCAGCTGCCCCAGCTGGATAAAGGCACTAATGATCACACCTTGCGTGGCTATTTCAAGGAACACAGCAGTCAGGATACACCATAGACCAGACCAGTGCCTGGCACATACCAGTCATTAGGCATTACTGTTGGATCCTTGCCACCTTCCTTGCTGCCCCATCTACCTACCAGTCACCACCAAAACGTGGTATCTTCACCACCTTGCCTGGATTCCAAATGCAAACTTACTTCCAGGAGCGCCTTGATCACCAGCTTAATGGTCAAATCATCTGTTTCAATGGCTTCATCAGTATAGTTCTTCTCCAGGAACTCGCGTACTGACTTGGCACCCCGGCCTATGGCATTGGCCTAAAACAGACACGTATGTTGTCACGTGGCATAGGGCATGACAACCCAGGGCCAGCCCTGGAACACGGCTGCCCGACATGGGCCGCCCAGTCAGTGGCGGTGGCAGGAGGCAAGCTGGAGTGCTGGACAGCAGCCCTGGACACAGGTCCTGCCTGTGGCTTCTTTTTGCAAAGAGC
This sequence comes from Piliocolobus tephrosceles, assembly GCF_002776525.5. NCBI lineage: Eukaryota > Metazoa > Chordata > Mammalia > Primates > Cercopithecidae > Piliocolobus > Piliocolobus tephrosceles. The sequence continues at coordinate 34,864,964 of NC_045453.1, forward strand.
TCTTTAGAATTGGTACTAATTCTTACCAAGAATGGGATTATACCTTTATATTCCATTATCAAGAGGCAATGGGAGATTTTTTTTTTTTTTTTTGAGATGGAGTTTTGCTCTTGTTGCCCAGGCTGGAGTATAGTGGTATGATCTCGGCTCACTGCAACCTCTTCCTCCGGGGTTCAAGCAATTTTCCTGCCTCAGTCTCCTGAGTAGCCAGGATTACAGGCATGTGCCACCATGCCCAGCTAATTTCTTTTGTATTTTTAGTGGAGACAGGGTTCTGCCATGTTGGCCACGCTGGTCTCGAACACCTGACCTCAGGTGATCCACCTGCCTCAGCCTCCCAAAGTGCTGAGATTACAGGCGTGAACCACCACACCCACCTGAGGATTTTAATTTTTGTGGTCTATCCTTACAGCTTGCTGCCCTTTGATTTTCTTCCAAACAGCAATGTTTAATAATCTTGCTCTCACAGGACTAGGTTAACTTAAACTGACTCATTCACTGATACAGGGCCTACAGCAGGAAGCCCAGGACCTCCCACCCCTCAGAGCCTTTTTCTGGCAAGATTGTCCAAAGCCTCTTTGTTTTGTCATGAACTCACCTTCCAGGCATGGTATGTGCCCGATGGGTCAGTCTGATAGAGCCTAGGAGTGCCATCAAAGTCGAAACCCACAATGAGAGCAGAGATGCCAAACGGCCTGCGCCCATTGCTCTGTGTATAACGCTAGCAAGAAAAGAAGCAGGTCAGTACCAACCAACTAAGAAATTGCACGTGAGGAAAGAACCGTACTTGGTGAAAGTATGAACATTTTAAATCATGCCTAAGCCCCCTCTCAGGTTATTAGCAGTTCAAATGATGTATTAGCCAATAGCTTTCAACATCCTTTTCTGCATTTTCACTCCCAGAAAGACTCACCTAGCACCAGAATTGTACCATGGAGCACAACTCAGGTTACTGGAAATTACTTTGACAGGTAGACATGTATTCTGCTTACACGTTAATGGCATTTCCTCATAGGGTGGCTTCTAGCCCCCCTTCAACTGCTTGGTGACTGGTAACTCAGAATGGCAAGACAAAAGCTATCATTTCCCTCTAGACACAGGAATTTGGAATATCCCAGGAACTGAAAACAGAACGGTGTTACTCAAATTGGTGAGCTAGGTCAAGTTACACTTGTGCAAGTCAAGATCAGGATCATGGAATAAATCAGTTTTCTGATTCACCTGAAGTGACATGCAAATCCACATGAAGTGACATAGCAGGACGACCCTCCTTGGCGGAGCAGTGACTGCCCTGCTGCCAGAAGTGAGCATGCGATCAGGCAGGCACCCACCTGCTTCAGGCTGGCGATGTAGCGGGTGATGTACTCCACAGTGACCGGGTCCTCCACAGTCAGCCGGTGGCTCTGGCACTCCACCCGGGCCCTGTTGATGACTATCCTTGCATCGGCGGTGAGGCCTGCAAGGAGAGCAGAGAGGCTTCTGCTAGAGAGACAGCACAAACTACAGGCTGGGGGACGGACACGATGACCCAGCATTTAACCTTCCACAGACCCCCAAACCGGCAGCAAGGCTATTCTAAGTGACTGGCAGTGGAACCTGTCAGCCCCTGGGAACTTCTAAGAAATTGGGTACAGATGCTTCTCGATGTGCAGTGGGGTGGTATCCCACTAAGCTCGTCGTAAGTCGAAAATACCCAGCTGAAAATGCATTGACTACCCCATAAACCCATTGTAAATAAAAAAAATGTTGGCTGTTGTACAGAATCTGGATTTTTAAAACCATTGTAGATCGAACCATACTAAGTCAGGGACTGTCTGTATATGAAGAATTGTGTGCCTCGGACCATACTTAAACACGGTACCTGAGTCCTCTTGGGAATCTTAGAAATTGAGTTAATCCCTAATTTCATTACATAAATTGAGATCTTCCTAGATTGGATCTGCTGAGAGGAGAAATGAGCAAGACCAAAACAGCGCTGAGAACATGCCGAGGCATGGTCTGCATCCACCAATGCGGTCCTTGTTACTGCTGGGGATGGCAGGACGTGGTTCTGTCCTCTCCATGCCACAGATGCAGTTAGCTCTAGAAAGTCCAGCCTTTCTCTAGATTGTAACTGACTGATACAGAAAAATAACAGTGGAGGTCAAATTGCACAGCAGCCAGAAGTGTTTTCATCCATTTAGCCATTTCTCTTTCACCCGCTATGGCAGAGAGGCCATCAAAGAAACTGGCCAACTTAAAAGTCCAAATTCATTTCTTTTAAATGATTTTCATTTACTCAGTTTATATGGCTCACAATAGCCCCACACACCAAGTTAATCTCCAAAGCCCTGTTCTTCGCTGAGACTCTGGAGAGTAAGACAGCGCTCCCCACCGACTCGTACCTGCGAAGGCCATGCAGACATTGTCATCCAAAGCACAGATCTTCCGTACTGTTCTTTCATCCTGCAGTTTGGCCACTGACTTCTTCTCCACACCAAGAACAACAATGTCTCTTCCTCGAACACCAACCTTTAATTAAGATCCACAAACCACATAAGAAAGTGATACGAGTGCTGGGTGCAGTGGCTCATGCCTGTAATTCCAGCACTTTTGGAGGCTGAGGTGGGTGGATGACTTGAGTTCAAGAGTTCGAGACCAGCATGGACAACATGGCAAAACCGTGTCTCTAAAAAAAGTACAAAAATTAGCCAGGCGTGGTGGCTCAAGCCTGCAGTCCCAGCTACTCTGTATGCTGGTAGGTGGAGGCTGCAGTGAGCCATGACGGCTGGGAGACAGAGACAGCAAGACCCTGTCCCCTCACCCCACCCCACCCTCCCAAAAAAGGTGACACATGGTTCTACTGCCAGGCAGTGAGCACTAGGAGCAGATTTGAACCTCGGTCCTGGGGGATACGTACTCTGGGTAGCAGCTCCCACTGGAAGGTGTGTTCACCCACACCCCTTTCTCCTCGTCTGTCACTGTGGTTGGCACCACGTCCTGCAAACCCAGGGGCATTCATCTGCTGGCAGAGCTAGCCCAGGCGTGCTCACCTAGGTGCCCAATCTGTGCCTTTCAAATGCTCAGATGTAGTTTTAGTTACAGCATAGCTACTAAGTAACCATTATATAATCGACATGTGTTTCCTTTCAACCCAATGAATCAAACAGTTCCATGCAAAGCCTGGAAGCCTGAGACTTTCACACTGGAGTCTGGTGTTCTGAAGGCAGTGTTTCTGTAGTAGTGAAATTATATCGAGCCACAATGCACTGTTTCCTGCACTGTGACATACTCATGTGACAGCCGTGGGAAGAGGCCTGATTTGCCGCCAGTGGACAAGATGTCAACTGTTAATCCCAAATTGTTTATGGCTGATACTAGAGAAGGATGTAGCTGTTACTAAAAGCACCGACAATCACTGACAGTCAACCCCGAGTCAAGCCAGAAACAAAGGGAACCATCATTGGGATAAACAGCGGCTCCTGGTTTAGAGCAGGGGCTTCTCCCGCTCAGCACTGTGAGCACCTGGGCAGGCTGATCTCACTGTTCTGCCGCCCTGAGCACGAGAGGGACATTGAGCAGCATCCCTGGCCTCTACCGTCTAAATGCCAGGAGCACCTCTGCGAGGTCTTGGACCACTAGAAAAGTTGCCACACACTGCCAGTGGCCCCTGTGGGCACAAAACCATCCCTGGCTGAGAAGTTCTGGTCTCAAGTGTTTGGGTTTTCCGGGAGCTTTCTCAGGTACTGACTCACTTGACCTTCAACTGACTCGGGGCCCAGAGAAGCTACATGGATTTGTTAAAGCCAGGTGCAGCCAACTGGCGGAGGTGGCAGTATTGGGGTCGAAGGCAGGGGTCAGCCGACTCCTAGTGCTCTTTAAGCTTAGATCACTTGATGAATAACTGGGCCTTCATTTCAAAACAAAGATTCAGAAAATGAAAACAATTCAAAATTTACAGAATCGTGTGTGCTGCTTTCTCTGCCTGCTCAAACTTCTGAATACCAGGTGATAAAAGAATAACGATCTCTCAGGCTGACCAATAAAACTGACACGTCTTGATGTTACGAATTTAAGTTTCAAACAATGTCACTAAGGTCAATGTACAGGAGCCCTCGTCAAAACTGAAACGGCCGTGTTCAGACCAGTCCGGACCCGGGCGGCTGCAGCCCAGCCCCGGGAAGGCTCCTTCCGGCAGGGTGCAGAGATCCGGGAGGCGCCCGCCACCGGCCAGACCAGCGAGCCGCTTTGTTCCCGAAGCCCACCTGGGCCTAGAGAACAAGTGTTGCCCTGGGGCGGGTGGGGGTCCCTGTAACGGGGGACTGAGCAGTTCGCTCCCCAGCCACCCGGCTGCGTGAACAGCCCCCAGCGAGCGCACAGTCGATCCCCCGCGGCCTGCAGCGGCCCTCGCCCGGCCTCTGCAAACCGGGTCGGCGATGCGACCCACGCGCCCGGCCGGGGCCAGGGGTGCCCAAGATGGCGTCGCCACGGTCCCGCGTGCCCGGTGCCCCACGCGAGGCCGGGCCCCAAGCGAGGCTCCGGGTGGGGAGAACGGGCGCTCGCGGCTCACGCCAAATGCCGCCTCTGCAGGCACTCGTGGAGACCGGCAACGGGGCCCGCGCTGCCCACGCCGCTGCCCCGCGCGCGCCCACAGCTCCGCGCCAGGCCCCGACCCTCTCTCGGCTCCCCAGCCCCACTTCCGCCCGCGTCCCCGGCCCCGCGCAGGCCCCGGCGCCTCACCGCGGTCGAGCCCTTCTTGACGGCCTCCTGCGCGTATTCCACTTGGAAGAGATGGCCGTCGGGCGAAAAGACGGTGATGGCGCGGTCGTAGCTCATGCCGGCGGGGCGGCGACCGTGCTCCTTCCGCCGCGACTCTCAAAAGCGCACACTCACGGCCCGCGCGCACCCGCGACTCCCGGCGCCACTGCGCCCGCGCCCCGCCCTCGGCGCCGTGACCTGCGCTGCCGGCGACGGGCGGCGTCAGGCGGCGTCGGGCGGACGTGCGGGCGCGCGCCGGGGCGGGGCCAGGCCGAACCACCGGTGGCCGGGGGTGGGAGGCGGTGCTCCGGCGGAGGGCCGGGCGCTGGGTGCGAGGGGGCCGCTGGGGGCCACCTTTCGGCACTGGGCCGCAGACCCTTCTGCAGGGCGGAGCGGCGGCGCCGCGGGCCCGGAGGCTCGGCGACGGCGACGGGGCGGACGAGCCCACGACGCGGCGCCCCCCGCGCCCCCGCCCCCTGCCCCCCCGCCGCTACTGCGGATAATGAGAGCCTCGGGCCGCCGAGCGCAGCCGGAGTATCCACCCCGATGACCACGGGCTGAGTCCCGCGCAGCCACCATGTCCGTGGCCTTCGCGTCCGCCCGGCCAAGAGGCAAAGGGGAGGTCACGCAGCAAACCATCCAGAAGGTGGGCCGGGCCGGGGCGGTGGCGCCGGGCGGCGGGGCTGAGGGCTGGCGCTCGCGGGGCCGGGGCGCGGGCAGCTGGCGGGCGCAGGGCGCGAACAAAGCCGGGGCGCAGCCGGGCGGCTGCGAACCCCGACGGCGGCCCGGTACCCGTCCCCGCGTCCCACGCCTGCGCGCCAGCGGGCACCGGGCCGTGTGGGGGGCGCTCCCCGGAGAGCCTGCGCCAACTTTGTTGGGGCGGCGGGTCCCTCGGGCCGGGGCACGGGGCGCTGGGGGCCGGGCGGACGCTGGAGGGTGCCGGCCCCGGAGCGCGCTGTCCTCCGAGTCCGCGGCGCGCGCTGGGAACCGTCCTGGGCAGTGCCGGGCGCACGGGGACCCCTCGGGGCCGCGGCCGCGGCGAGGGCTCGTCGCGCTCCGCAGCCAGCCTCGGTGGCGAAGGCGGGCGGCGGGCGACACTCGCTTTCTGCGCTCAGCTTGGCGTGTGGAGAGGGGCGCGGGCCGGCCTCCGGGCGCACAGAGATGGCGGGGCCCGCGGCCGGGGCTGCCCCTTCTGCCGCTGGAGCGAGGTGCGGACGATGGAGGCGCAGAGGGACGCGTCCCAATGCCCATCTGGGGGGCATCGTTAGACAGCCCGGCCCCGTAGGGAGCGCACCGCCCGCCCGTATCCTCGCGGCCATGCCGCGTTTCAGCGTGACACCCTCCCCCGCCGCCTCGCCTAACAAACTTGATGGATTCGCTCCACAACCTTTCCTCTAGCTCCGTAAGTTCGGCCTTGTGGTTTTCAAGAGACAGCGTTTACAGGGGTTTGGGACACCGTTATCCAAAGCCCTAAGTTTTGAAATTGAGACTTTGCATTTTCTGCTCTTTTTCTGTAGAAGACAAAATCGGAAGAAAATCAGCATTAGCCATTCCCGTTTCAGTTGTCGCAACATCTTTTGGAGTGGCATTGGTTTTTTCCTAAACTCCGACTCCGTCTTCACCCTGGTGGGCTTGCAGGGATAAACAGTGGTATTCCTAGGTTCCCAGGAGCGGCTTGTCTCCCTAAGGGGGTTCACCTTGACCTTGACTGTGGCTCTTATTCCTTGATGACATACCAGTCTCCTGTGGAAGTTGTCCTAAATCTATCGCCTATTTTGAGACTACCCTTGCTGTTGCTAGTTTTAGAAATTTGATGGTCTTAACAAATGAGAACGTTGGCCAACTCTGAACAGGAGAGATTGAGAATAGCAGAAACACAGATTTACAAGTGTGGCACATTAATTTATGTAGTAAACTCTTATGTGTGCTTACTGTATCCCAGGCACTATTCTAGGGGTTTTATAAATTTTAGTTCATCCAATTCTTCATAGAAGCTACTGGCATCCCATTTAATAGCTAAGGACGCTGAGGTCCGGGGAGGCTGTGCCTTGCTGGTAAGTGGACGCTGAAGCCTGGGGGGCTGAGTGCCTTGCTGGTAAGTGGCACAGCCAGGTGTTGAACCCATACTGTGGCTCCAGGGTCTGCTCTGTTGGTACCCCTTAATCTGGGAACATTTGGCCAGGCGGAGGTCAAGCTCTAGGCTCAGAGGCAAATGTTGGAACCCGGAGCATCTCCTGGCACTCTGGTTTTTTGGACCTTAGCAGTCATTGTTCCTGAAGCTACCTTTGTCTTCAACGTTCGTCCCGTTATTTGCACTGCGCATATACTTCCATTGAAGCTCCCCAAATTCCCCAGGTAAAAGTGTATATTGAGGTGCTGCCCCAAACATCAGATCAGAAAGGAAGAAATGCACCTGTGGACTGTGTGTCCCAGGGCAGAAACTCAGCCTGCTGACCATTGGAAATAGATCTTTAGTTTAGGCTGCTGACTTGGCCTGGTAGGGCCAGCAGGCTGCGTGTTGGGCTTGGTGTTTTGCCAGTGAATATATTTACCCAGGGATCTTTTACTGGGAGGTGTGAGAAGGCTGAGAAAGGTGTGAGAGGTGCGTGTTCTATGCCTAAAACGTGTGCTGTGTCCACAGTGTGTGCTAGTAGTCTCATGCCGAGAGCATTAAGAAAAGCCGGGGACCCCTCTGAAACCTGCGTGGTAGTGAAGGGGAAGGAAGAATACAACTTGTCCTTAACAACATTGTGTGTGGGTGGGGATCTTTCAGGCCAACTTCTACTCAACCTTCAAAGCCTCACTCAAATGTTCCCTGTCTCATGCTCCCTCAGCCATCATGGGGCCCATGTAGCACTTGCTTGGGCTCTTGAGTTCAGCATGTGACTGATGAATTCTTTGCTGATCCCCAGCCTCTCCTCGTGTCTGAGCACAGTTAGTGCTGAGCACGTGCCGGTGCATCTGTGACTCTGGTTCCATCAGTGGAAGTGTTTTGAAATAAGCAGATGTGTTAGTGTCCTGTGACTTCCTTGACACATTACCACAACCCAGGTGGCTTCAAACGACAGAAATCTATTCCCTCACAGTTTTTGGAGGCCAGAAGTCCCAAGTCCAGGGATCAGTTCCCTGCTCTTCTCTTGGCTTCTGATGGCTGTGGGCAGCCCTTGGTGTTCTGTAGCTTGTAGGTGTATCCAGCCAGTCTCTGCTTTCATCATCATCTTTTTTTTCTTTTTTCTTTTTTTTGAGATGGAGTTTCGCTCTTGTTGCCCAGGCTAGAATGCAATGGCACCATCTCGGGCTCACAACCTCCGCCCCCCACCCGCCCATGTTCAAACAATTTTCCTGCCTCAGCCTCCTGATAGCTGGGATTACAGACGCCTGCCACCACATCCAGCTAATTTTGTGTTTTTAGTACAGACGGGGTTTCTCCATGTTGGCCAGGCTGGTCTTGAACTCCCGACCTCAGGTGATCTGCCCCCCCCCCCCCCCCCCC